>NC_087153.1:39238021-39243021 GCF_035594125.1 Scylla paramamosain | reverse complement strand
AGAGAATAAGGGTAAAAAAAATACGCAAAAGTAATAGAAAACCAGGAAAGAAAGAAAAAAACAAGAAAATACTGGACAAGGAAAATTTGTCTCGTATGTGGAACGGAAGACGAAAGAAGAGTAAAAAATAAATCAATAAATAAAGAATAGAGAAAAAAAACAAAAGAAAAAAAGAAACAAGATGAAGATTAAAGTAGATCATTGGAAGTGACGAAAATGAAGGAAGGAAGTAAAGAAATAAAAGAAAGTAATGGCAGTTTTGATAGTATAAGCTATAGTAGGATAAGTTATAGGAAGCTGAGTGGTCATTTTAGTAGTATAAGAAATGGTAGTGGTGGTGGTGGTGGTGGTGGTGGTGGTGGTGATATTGAGAAATAGCTGGCAGAGGAGGAGGAAGAATGGAAAAAAAAAAGATGAAGAAGAGGAGGAGGAGAATACAAATAAGGAGATGAAATGGACTGTGACAAAAAGGAAAGGAAACTATTGAGAGAAGAAGAAATGGTTGATGTTAATAGCAGCAGCAGCAGCAGCAGCAGCAGCAGTAGCAGCAGCAGTAGTAGTAGTAGTAGTAGTAGTAGTAGTAGTAGTAGTAGTAGTAGTAGTAGTAGCAGCAGCAGCAGTAGCAGGAACAGTGCTAATAAAGTAGTAGAGCAACAACAACAACAACAGCAAAGTAAACAAGCAAACAAGCAAACAAACACAAAACAACGAGAGAGAGAGAGAGAGAGAGAGAGAGAGAGAGAGAGAGAGAGAGAGAGAGAGAGAGAGAGAGAGAGAGAGAAAGACATCTACCTACCACATAGTTCCTTCCTTCCCTTCTTCCCTTTCTTCCCTCCTCTCTGATACATCCCTCTATCTCTCCCCATCCCCTCCCCCACCTTTCCCCTCACCAACACAACCAACTCAACCAAACACACAAAACAAAAAGAAGTAAAAAAAAAAAAACTAACAAACCACAATTGAACAAGAAAAATAAGAAGAGAAGAGGAGAAAAAAAAATTTACAAATCAGTCTTTTACGAACCAAGCCGTGGCCCGAGGAGGAGGTGGGTGGCGTGTAGTAGCTGTGAGGGGCCGAGAAGACAGTGGTGAAGGAGAGGCCTGAACAAACACAGCCTTCCAGTATCGCCAGGAAACCCGAAACTCCTTTTTTGTTCCCCTGTGACTGTTTTTGGTGGACGGGAGAGAGAGAGAGAGAGAGAGAGAGAGAGAGAGAGAGAGAGAGAGAGAGAGAGAGAGAGAGGAGGGGAGAGTGAAGGAAGGAAAGGAGTGAGGCGGTGTTTGCAGAGAGAGAGAGAGAGAGAGAGAGAGAGAGAGAGAGAGAGAGATACACATCGTTTGAACTGCAAGAGGAAAAAAAAAATGTATTCTAAGTAAAAAGATACAGAGAGAGTTTGTTTTGGCAGGGTACAAACGCAGAAGAGGCAGACAGAGCAAGCAGAGGGCAGTGACAGGGTACTAGTAGGGTTCTGGCAGGGGACAGATACAAACGGAGGAAGACAAGGAGAGGACAAATCACCGGGAAAATATTGGCAGAGTTTCGGCAGGGTGTAGACACAAGAGAGAAACAAAACGAAGATAGGGACATAGCAAAACACTGACAGGGTAAAGACACAAGCAGAATACCAAGCCACTACCAAGGCATATGCTAACAGGGTGCAGGGATGGTGTAGACAAACAGAGAGAGATGAGGGCAAGACGTCAGCAGGGTGTTAGCAGTGACTTGGCAGGGTACAGACACAAGCAGACGAGACAGGGGCACTAAGAAGGATCCTGACAGACTATAGATACAAGCAGGCGAGACGAGACGAAAGCAGAAACACTATTTAAACATTAGCATGGTTTCGAAAGGGTACAACAGACACAGGCAGACGAAACAGGGGTACTAGGACCAGCAGGGTATACAGCAGCAGGGTCAGGCTCCGACAGGGTGTAGGTGGCACGGCAGCATAACGGGTCTTCTGCACGGAGCCGCCCCGACCACCTCCCCAACTACCTGCCTGCCTGCCCCGCTCACCTCCATCTGACCTCTCCTCTCCTCTCCTCTCCTCTCTTCTCCTCTTCCTCTTCTCTCTTACTCTTCTTCTTCGCTTCTTTTTGTTTGTTTTCTCTCTTTTCATTTCGCTTTTTTGTATTTTCATAATTGTCGTTAGTTTATTTTTTTTTTATCTGTTTCTCTGTCTATGTCTTCTTCTTCTCATCCTCCTCTTCTCTCATCCCTTTCTCCTTTTCATTTTATTTTGTCTATTTTACTCTTGTTTTCTTATGGTTTTGTTGTTTGCTTTTTTACTCTCTCTCTCTCTCTCTCTCTCTCTCTCTCTCTCTCTCTCTCTCTCTCTCTCTCTCTCTCTCTCTCTCCTCTCTCTCTCTCTCTCTCTCTCTCTCTCTCTCTCTCTCGTTAAACCCAGTATTGCATTGTATTATTAATCTCCATCCAGAAAGTGTGTGTGTGTGTGTGTGTGTGTGTGTGTGTGTGTGTGTGTGTGTGTGTGTGTGTGTGTGTGTGTGTGTGTGTGTGAGTTGCGGTTGTACGCTTTTGTTTTTACGGTCGTTTGCTGAGTGAAAAATTAATAACTCAGAGGAGGAGGAGGAGGAGGAGGAGGAGGAGGAGGAGGAGGAGGAGGAAAAAGGAGGAGGAGGAGAGAAAAAGATTTGAGGTGGAGGATGTTGTTGTGACGAGAGAGAGAGAGAGAGAGAGAGAGAGGACGAGAGAGAGAGAGAGAGAGAGAGAGAGAGAGAGAGAGAGAGAGAGATAACCCAATAGACAGGCAGACATACAGACACCCGGACGGACAAGCGGATGCAACCTACGTTCACATTTTAGGGTCAGTTGTGTGTGTGTGTGTGTGTGTGTGTGTGTGTGTGTGTGTGTGTGTGTGTGTATGTGTGGGTGGGACGTGATGCCTCTGACTCTCACGTGCAAAGAGAGAGAGAGAGAAAGAGAGAGAGAGAGAGAGAGAGAGAGAGAGAGAGAGAGAGAGAGAGAGAGAGAGAGATGCTACAACTCATTTCAAGTAACCTCTGAGTTAAACACTAATCATCCTATCGATATTTCCTCTCTTCTTCCTTCATTTCTTTATTTAATCTACAGACAAATTCGAGTTTCTGAGAGGCTTATCTATAAACACTAAACTACGTGGCAAACATCAACGACTCTACGACCCTCACCTCTATTCCGTGCTTGGTGTCTCGTGATAGATAAAAACGAGTAGTAGTTTTCATTTAACTTCCGCGCAGTACATGTAGTAGTAACCCTAATAAATGGATTTAAAAGCGATAAGATGCTATTTATCTATTTATTAGTTTATTTACTTATTTTATTTTGTATGTTCATGTGTCTTCAGCCGCCTCGCAGGAGTGTTGTAGATGAAATATTTGTAAATGTCACTACAGTCTCGTGCAGTACAGTAATGATAATAATTCCCTTGGTAAAATTAAAAGCTATAAGGTGTTTTTGTGAAGGAGGAGGAGAAGGAGAAGAAGAAGAAGGCGTGTGTATGTGTGTGTATGTATGTCTGTCGAGAGTAAAGCGGGTAAGGAGTAAGGAAAACACGTGAGCATCCCCATCATTACCTCCTCCTCCTCCTCCTCCTCCTCCTCCTCCTCTTCCTCCTCCTCCTCCACGAACAAAAGAGGGTATTGTACACACGCAGGAAGGGAACGTCACGTCCCCCAAACGCAACTCACGTCACTGCACTCAAGAGGTATCATTGCGCGTGTGACGGGGACCTAGCGGCGCTGTGACGGGACGAGAAAGGGAGGAGGATAGAATAGGAGTGAGAGGGGATGAGAGGGAGTGAATGGGGGGGACAGGCCGGGTTTTTTAATGCTTCTCTTCCTTTTCCTTCGACTGTTTGGTTTTTATTTATTTTTTTGTTTGTTTGTTCTTATTACGATTTTGTTATCCTCTTCTTCCTTTTTTTCTTCCTTTTCTCTTTTTCCACTTTCTTTCCTCTTCTTTCATTTTTTTTTTTTTTAGCCTTCGCCTCCTTTTTTTTCTCTTCCTCTTTCTTTCCCTTTTCTTCACTTCCTTTTCCCTTATTTCTTCTTCCACTTCTCCTCCTCTTCGTCTTCCTCCTTCTCTTCCGTAGTTTCACATCTCTATTCTTCATTTCCTCTTTAAAAGTCTTTTATCCTCTTTTTCTCCTCTCCCTTTCTTCCTCCTCCTCCTCCTCCTCCTCCTCCTCCTCCTCCTCCTCCATGCACATTCACCATCGAAACTCGACAAAATCTAACCCTTTCATCCAACGGGAGATTTTTATTCATTTCATCATTATTATTATTTTTTTTTGTCTTTCCACCAAAAAAAAAAAATAAATAAGTAAATAAAAAATAAACAACAAATAATATTCCTCCTTTAATTTTCCCCGCATTTCCTTTTCACTTTTTTTTTAATTTTTACTGGAGATTTTAAAAGCGCTGCGTGACTTTTCATTTCTTTCTTTGACGTGGGAAAAAAAAAAAGCTGCAGAATCATCATTAATTAAAGAATATGTGTACCTGTACTTACCTGGCGCTCACTCTATACACCTGAAAAAAAAGCAAAAAGAAAAGAAAAGAAAAAAAAACTTAATTTGTGATATGAAAAACCTCGTGTAAATTTGACAGGAAAAATAAGTATTGATTTTATGCTTCAATGGAAAGTATCTTGGTGAACTTCACTAATTAGCCAACTGAGGTCGTCCCTTTTACCAGAGTGTTTTGTGTATTTCATTTTTAAGTTGTAGGTTTTATTGACTGATTGGCTGCATGACTGACTGACTGACTGACTGATTCACTGGTAAATGATTGACTGATTGACTGACTGCGTGTGTGAGTGAGTGAGTGAGTGTTTGAGTGACTTGACTGACTAACTGGTAATTGGTTGACTGGTTGGCTGACTGACTAACTGATTGACTGACTAATTAATTGATTGAATGATGACTGACTGACTAATGAACTGAATGACTGACTGACTGACCGCCTGACTGATGCACTGAATAACTGGTTGATTGAGACTGA
>NC_087153.1:39208021-39235521 GCF_035594125.1 Scylla paramamosain | reverse complement strand
TATATATATATATAACAAAAGAACATAAATAAAAAGCATAACAACAACAACAACAACAACAACAACCAATTAAATAACTGGAAACAAGAGACCAAGAAAACTTTTAAAATATTAAGTAATTACTACGAAAGACAAGTTTTTTTTGCTGACGAGGAGCGATGGAGAAACGGAGACATGAATACAAACACTAAATGACACGATGGTTAAAACACCGTCAGGACGCGGCGGCTTCCCAGTAACGAGTATTGGCAGCTGGGAAGGATTAGGTAAGCGAGGGAGACAAAACAGGAATCGCCAAGAAAATATCCATGAATTGAATAAAGATAGAAAGATGAGACAAAACCCAAGCTTATCTCAGAACCTGTCCAAATACTACTACTACTACTACACACACACACACACACACACACACGGCAGCAGCAGGATCCAGTCTTCCTTGTAATGGTTAATGGTGGATGAAGAGACGCCAGCTCGTGAGGGAATGTGTGTGTGTGTGTGTGTGTCTGTGTGTGTGTGTGTATGTGTGTGTGTGTGTGTGTGTGTGTGTGTGTGTGTGTGTGTGTGTGTGTGTGTGTGTGTGTGTGTGTGTGTACCCCTGTAACCTTAATGGGAGTGGGTATTCCAACTGTGTGTGTGTGTGTGTGTGTGTGTGTGTGTGTGTGTGTACCCCTATAACCTTAATGGAAGTGGGTATTCCAACTGTGTGTGTGTGTGTGTGTGTGTGTCTCAGGGTCGCGCTGGGCTGGGCATAGGGGCAGAAACGTGTCCTGAAGTGTAATGACGAAGAGGACACGTCGATTTGATTGGACATTTGACCCCTAAGTAGGACATTTAATAGTATGGGATATCTGGCACTGCAGGACATCTGGCACTACTGGACACCTGGCACTGTAAGACATTTAGCTTCCAAACACGAAATTAACTATAGGACATTTGGCACTGTAGGATTCCTTGACACTCGAGTAGGATATTTGGCACCTCCGAACACAAAATTAATTAAAGACATTTAGCACAATATAACATTTTAGGACATTTTGGCACTGCAGTAGTACATTTTGGCATCTAATTAAGACATTCTCTTGATAACATTGCGTTCCTTTACCTTCGAAGCAGTTAACAGTCATAGCAAGGAAGTGAAGGAGAGTAAAGGAAAGTAAAGGACATGAGAGCACATCACTTCGTACCCTAAACAAAAAAGCCCGCTAAATGACAGTCAGTTACTCCCGCGGGCCGCCAGTACCCGGGCGACAAAGTACCCTTGACATTTAGTGGCCGTAACTATTAACCAGGGAGACAAAAACACAGCGGCCAGGACGTGTGAGTGGCGGGGCGTTTAGTACCTCGGAGGGGCAGCATTACCACGGGGACTGACGGGCACGGCCAACACACTTAACGCACGCACACACTCCCACACTCAGCTCGCACGCAGTCAAGGCATCCAGGTGTTTGTGATGCACGCGACTCTACCTGGAATAGTTTACCTGTGAGAGATTAATGACTAAGTTACGTGTTATCATTTCAACTTGCTACGACTGTATATCATTGTTACCACCTCACATGACTTTCAATTACGTGTTACTTATCATTTCAGCTTGGTATAGTCACTTTTACCACCTCACGTGCCTTCTATACAACACTTGCATGTACTCTGTATGTATGTATGTATGTACTGACAATGGTGAAGGCAGCATCATTAGAAAAGAACATAGGGAAGCTTCAAGAAACATCGGGTCTGGTCTTAGTGGAAAAACATACTTACCTATATCCACCTATAAATTAATCATAAAGTTTCAAAGCTCTCTGTTAATTGGGCACTAACAAGCTGAGTTTATTCCAACTACCAGTGTATTTGTGAGTCACTTTCTTCCTATCTCTTTATTAAATCTCTTTTTTTTTTTTTTTACGCGTTGTGGTTTCAAAGGCTTCAGGATTCCTTCTGGCCTCCAGGAAGGTTAATTAAGGGGGTTTCAATTGTGTTTTTAAAATGTTGTGTGTTCAGTTTTACAATGTGTGTGTGTGTGTGTGTGTTATCGTTGAATCAAGTCATTAAGCCTGGTTTGTGAGCAGGTATCACTGGCGGCATGACCACTCCTGACCCCCCCTCTGCCCCCTCCCCTCGCTACACACACACACACACACACACACACACACACACACACACACACACACACACACACACACATTAACCTACCTACTGACCTGTTCAAATCACCACCACCACCACCACCACCACCACCACCACCACAAACCGAGATGGGGGATATTCGGAAGTAGAGGGAAAGGGGGGGAGGGAGAAGGAACGTTGTGTGTGTGGCTGTGTTTGTAATGAGACGTCCGGGTGAGAGGGGAGGGAGGGAGGGAGGAGAGCAGGGTGGTTGTGGACGTGTTTTGTATGTGTGGTGTGTGTGTGTGTATGTGTGTGTGTGTGTGTGTATGTGGTGGTGGTGGTGGTGCCTGTGCTTGGAGAGGCGAGCCACGCACACACGGGAACATTAGTGGAGCCTCGCTGTTCATCCTTATGGTGCGATGCTTCCTGTGTTGTATTTGCCTTTTTTTATGTTTCGTTGAGGTCAGCATCCAGATGTCTATTAAACTGTCCTTCCTGAGCCTGGCTGCTCGCGTCCCCGTGACTGGGCCCTTTCCCTGCCCAGCACGGCGTCCCCCACAGCCTGGGCCGCCACCTCGCCCCTGCCTGCCTCACTGGTGACTGCCAACCACAGCTGCAGAAAATAAAAGGCCTAATAACTGCCTCGTCATGCGGAGGAGCCCCCGGCGCCCCGCGGCGCCCGGCAGCCGGTGCTCGGTCACGGCATCACCGAGGCGCCGAGGCCCCGCCAGGGACCACAGGCGCGGCGCCGCACACACACGTGAGACTGAACCCAATGCCGGGCCGCTGTCAGGGGAAAAACACACTTAATAACAGTCTGTGCCGAGGAATTGAGTCTCAATGACAGACTCGTGCAGAGAAAAAGAAATTAAAAAGACACTTTCCTGCCCACAAGATGAGGTCATGCCTGGGAACAGTATGCCTGTGGCTCCCCTCCCCACCTCAGCCCTGCCGTGGGACTCGACGGGCCACAGGTGCCCCCGGGGAGGCCGCTGCTGGAAGCACAGAGGTATCTCACGCCCATCACCACACAGCAGCGCCACACAGCAGCGCCACACAGCACTATCATCAGCTTCTCTCATCAGCCAGCGGTGTCTGCGTCCCTGTCACGTCCGTCCCTCACCGCCGTGCCTGGTCGGGCTGGCAGGTGCAGGCGCGGGCTGCTGACATCCCCGCGCCGCGGCGGCCCAGACCGTCGCTACAATAAAGATCCTTCCCGTGAAATCAGTGAAATGACTTCCTTCTCCGTGCTGCCGTGACGCGCCGCTCCGGGACAACCATTGCCTTTTGTGGCTCCTCCCGGCTCCTCTTCCCTCTCACTCCTTCCTTCCAGCCTCATCTCTCTTCTTGGCTTCCTCATTGTGGCTCCTTCCGGCTCCTCTTCCCTCTCACTCCTTCCTTCCCGCCTCTGCTCTTCTCAACTTCTGTTCTGGCTGAGTTGCGCTGCGGTAAAAGCCTTCACATCGGATCTGACAATTAGACATTCGATCCTCAACTTCAGCGCCACTTCGCGGGAGAAGTAGCGCTTTTCCAATAAGAGTGTTTAACATTATAAGTCTGAAATACATAGTGTGTCTCCTCTCCTCCTTTTATTGAAAATATATGACACACAAAAAATAACTTAACCTATCAACTTATCTTAATCTAACTTAACTTAAACCTAACCTAATCTGATCTTACTTAACCTAACCTAACTAACGTATGTGTGTGTGTGTGCGTGTGTGTGTGTGTGTGTGTGTGTGTGTGTGCGCGCGCGTGTGCTTGTGCGTGCGTGCGTGAGTGTCACCAGGTGTGCGAGGAGGAAAGGTAAGTAATAAGGTGCAGGTAATCCTCCCACGCTCCTAATTTCCTTCCAGATGAACGTTATTAACTCACCTTTTTCTCTTTCTCTTTCGGCAGGTGAGAGGTGAACTGGTGGTGGTGGTGGTGGTGGTGGTGGTGGTGGTGGTGGAGCTGGGAGAGGAAGGGAGAGGTGTGGAAAGACGGTCGTGATGATGGCAGTGTTCGGGTGAGTGTTTCTTGTGCTGTCTTGTGTTGAGTTGCAGTGTGTTGTGTTGCTATATGTTACTGTGGCTACTTATTAAAAAGAAAGAAAAAGAAAACAGATAAACCTTAAAAAGAAGAGAATAAGAAGATAGGAAGAAGAGGAAACAGACGAACCATAAAAACACAAGGACTAAATACAACCCAGAAGAACAAAAACAACACGAGATCCAAACTTTCCACCACCAACGCTGCTGTGGTTGCTGTGGGAGTGTGTCAGTAGGCAAAGCATTGATAAAAGACCAGGCAATCCACCCCGTTACATGCTAATTACCGGCAGCGACTTAGAACCTTCCATTACGCTCTCTGACTGAAGGAACGGACCTGGGGCGGCGCGGGAACACTGGCGGGGAGACACAATGGTGGGAGGCGAGGACACGGGAACCTCTTGGGAAGGTCTTTGTTATGCTTGCTGCTAATACACGTTCATTAGTGAGGTGTGAAGGGGTGCGGGTTTCAGGGTGGTGGTGTGTGTTTGTGGTGGTCTGCTGTGGTGTGCTCTAGTTGGTGGTGGTGTAATTGTTGTTGCTGCTGCTGAATATTTGTTTTGTTTTGTTTGTTTTGTTTGTTTGTTTGTTTGTTTATTTGTTTTGGTGAGGGGAGCAGAGTTATGGACGGGTGTTTTTTTTTTATATCTTCATTTATTTTTTTATCAAGCATTCGTTTCATTTATTTTATTTTGTTTTATATCTATTTTTCTTGCAGTGGTCGGTTTCTCCAATATTTAAAAAAAAAAATTATATTTCTACAACTACACTACTACTGCTACTACTACTACTACTACTACTACTACTACTACTTCTGTTATTACTACTACCACCACGACAGTATTACTTCTACTACTTCTTTTACTACTTCTACCTATACCATCAATGATACAATAATTTCAGTTCAACACAGTGAGTATAATTTTTTAAATAGATAAGAACTTTACTAACGAAGACTATCATACAAAATAGTTTTAAATAAATTAACACATACTAGTAGTAATAGACAATTGCATTAGTATACACAGCTAACATCAACACATCACTCCTTAAAATAAAGTAAAAAGTTTGAGGTGATAAAAAAAACTTCCCGCGCCACGTCTAGAGGGCATAAATTTAGGCCTACTGATGCTAATAGGACTACGCGGGATGAGGTCTGAAACTCGAGGCGCTAAGCCCAAACGGGAGGCTGTTGCAGCATGCGTGATGAGGCGCTGCGGAGGAGAGGGAGGGCGCGGGGAGGAGGCGGGGGTCGGAGCGCGGGGAAGGGCGGCGCAGGAGTGACTCGGGGAATAAAAAAAAGTAAACAAAAAAACAGCGACGCGAAGTTTTGTTCAAGGTCAGACTTTTCCTCGAGAGACAATCGCTGCTCATCAGTTTTGGCGGAGGTGTTTGTCTGGTGTGTTTGTTTTGGTGTTTGTTTGGGGTGTTTTGAAGCGCTGCTGAGTGAAAGTAGAGGTAGGGAATGTGTGTGTGTGTGTGTGTGTGTGTGTGTGTGTGTGTGTGTGTGTGTGTGCGTGCGCACCTTTATTATTATTTTTTTGTTAGACCACGGTTATTTTGTCTTTCTCTCATAATGTTCTTTGTAGTATTAATAAGTATACTTTTGCAAGCTGTGGTCAATAAATAAGCTGAAACAATGTAAACAATCTCAATGAGTGTGTGTGTGTGTGCGTGTGTGTGTGTGTGTGTGTGTGTGTGTGTGTGTGTGTGTGTGTAGCATCACCAGTGCTCGCGAGGCAGTGAGTCACAGGTGAGTGAGGCGTGTAGGAAGGAAGCGGCCATCACATCGGGGGTCATCGGGCTCTTTACACCGTCTGGCGAGGGCGAGGACGAGGGCGAGGGCGAGGCTGCCAGCTAAAAAACACCACACAAACACAAAGGCAACACTAACAAGACGAGTTTGAGCCGCGGAGGTCGTGAATCGCTGACCTTGGCGCTGGTGGGAGCATGTTTGTGTGTTCACCCAAATGGATGTGTCAGCCATTACTCAGGATGAGCGCGTTCGCACCTGGCGCTCCCCGCGACCTCCACCAGCGCGTCGCGGAGCAGAAGCCGCGCACCGCTGCTTTGTAAATAGATCTGAATCATCTAAATTGAAAACTGTTATCAGACGAGGGCCTTCTAACACCGCCGCCGTCAGAAGGAAAGAGTATAAGCACCTCCTGACAGTCTAACACTCCAGGTTACCTCCACCTGACCAGACGCGGCTGACGGCGAGACGGTGATGGGACGGGAGGGGAGCGCTGCGTCTCGGCCCGTCACGCAGCGCTAATTATACGCAGCGTGAAAGTCCCGATAATAGGCGAGGTTTGTGTCTGAATTATAGATAAGATCACCGTCATGGCTGCTAAGGGCCTGGCGGGGCTGGCGAGGCTGGCAGGGGGTGTTGGCTGGGGGGCGGGCGGGGCATCCTTTTTTCACCCCGGCACCTCATCAGGCCCCAGGTGCGTAAGGAGCCTCGGACGAATGTGGGTTTTTGACCGGAATAAATTTTCACCTGCTGGAGGGGCGCTGCGCAGAGCTGGTGTGTGTGTGTACTTATGCGCCTCAGTGCCGTCCAACCTTAGCGTCCCCTGTAGGTAGCAAGACAGGTAAGTACATAGTGCATTCTCTTATATACTGAGTGCAAAATAGACAGAAGAAACCAAGGACAAGTGAGTAAGGGACAAAATAAGACCGTAGGAACCAGAGAGAAGTAGACAGGGGGAATATGAGACGGTAGGAAGCTGGGAGAGGTAGGCAGAAAACAATATAAGAAAACAGGAAGCAAGAGGTAGTAGACAGGGAGCTAAAATGAGACAGCAGGAATAAGGAGAGAAGTAGACAGAGTAAGACAAGGCAGCAGGAACTAGAGACAAATAGTAACAGGTCAAGGCGGCGCATCATGAACCAGCGAAGATACATCAAACAACAGAAACAACAACAGAACAACAAACAACCATAACAGGAACTGCATACACCATTCCCAAGACACACACCACACCATACCACACCACACCACACCTGCCCATTCATCACACACAGGTGGAGACTCGCAGGTGGCGCCACAATGGAACCCCAAACATTACCGTATCAATGTCCGCCCAGTGCTCAGACCCAGCAGGAGGCGACCCACACCCATGCTTCTCCCATTGGACACGCCGCCGCGCCGCCACAGCCTCCCGTGCACTCCGCATTGTGCAGCCCAGCCCCCCGCGCCGCGCCCCCAACACTGGCTTTGTGGCGTCGTGTCCCGGGTCCGCCAGTGAGGAGAGGCATGTAGGTTAATACCCGAAGCTAATCCGGCACTCCACCCGCCCTCGCTAAAGCACAGAGGGCGTGGTGGGGGCAGGAAGGGATCTACTGAGGGAGGCGGTGAAGGAGGTGCTGGTGGTGGTAGAACAAGATAAATAAGGCAGGAAGGGACTGCTGTAGGAGACGCTGGTGGTGAAAATATAAGAATAGTAATTGTAGTAATCTTGTTAACTTAATAAACATTCCTATTCTATCTCTACATGTATTACTTAAATGTTTGTTTGTTTGTTTGTTTTCCAAGTATAATTCCTGCATCACTCATTGGGTTAAGTGGGTGATGAATGGGTGATGCTGTGTAGTGATGGGCGGTGCTGCGATGGTGATGCGGGTACTGTGCTGGATGCTGCGAGGTAATGGGGAAGTGATGGGTGATGATGGGGAAAAGTAATGGGTGGTGGTGGGAACTGGTTGGGCTGGGTGTTGAGGGGAATGGGTGATGATATGGGTTAATGGGATGGATAGTGATGGGAATAGGATGGAAGGTGATGGGATGTTTATAGAAGTAATAGTTGGATGTAATGTTAAGTGTTGTGCAATATATCCTAAAATGTTAAATGGAAATTAAACAATAGAGAGAGAAAAAAAAAACTAAACGAAAATTAAAGGAGAGAATAATAGGAAAGAAATGGGAAATAATTCGAACCACAGCTTAAGAGAAATGCAATAAAAAGAGAAGAAACATTTTTAGAGGAAGAGGAGAAACGGAATGTGTAAATGAGGAAAGAGAAAATACATATAAAAGGAAGGAACGGAGTTTAGGCAAATACGTAAGAGGAAAGGTTTTAAAATAGAAGACAAAAAGGAAAACAAAGGAAAGAGGGAAAAGAATGAGAAAGATAAAAAAGAAATACAGTTAATGAGGTGAAAACTTGCAAGTAAGACATAGAGAGAGAGAGAAAAATGAAATTAGAAACTAAGGAAACTGGAAGAGGATTGAAAGCAAACAACAAAAAAAAGACGATGATGAATAAAAGCAAAAATAGATGACAAAAAAAAAAATCAAAGAAAGAAAAAGCTCAGTAAAAAAAATAAATTAAAAAGAAAAATAAACAAGATAGAAAAGTTCAGTAAAAAAAAAGTAAACGAGAATGAAAAGAAACTGTAGAAATAAATTAAAAAGAAAAGTAAACGAAAAAAAAAATCAAAATAAAAGGTAAGAGAGAGAAGAAGAAAAAATAAAAGGAGAAGGAATGAAAAACTTGCAAACTCCACCACAGCCTTTGGTCCAGCTGTTGTGTTTATCTATGCTAATCCTTGCTAGGGGAGGGGCGCTCTCTCTCTCTCTCTCTCTCTCTCTCTCTCTCTCTCTCTCTCTCTCTCTCTCTCTCTCTCTCTCTCTCTCTCTCTCTCTCTCTCTCTCTCTCGCTCGCTCGCTCGCTCGCTCTTTGGTATCTTATCCTCTCATTTAAATCAGGTAAACATTTTTATTCGCTGTCTTACCTGTTAATTAAGAAAAGGTGTGCTGTTTTCGTCCTTAACCACTGATAACCACCACCACCACCACCACCACCACCACCACCACCACCACCACCCTCTCCTTCCATACATCCTCTCTTTCCTTCTTTCCTTCCATCCATCTTACTTTCTTTCTTCTTTCTTTTCTTTCTCTCTTTCTCTATCCCTTCCTTCCTTACTTTCTCCTTATACTAAATCCTCCAGCTCTTTTTCTCTTGCCTTCCTTCTTCTTTCCCTCCTTTCTCCACTTATTTCCCTTTCTCTTTAATACCAGACAAGCATCACCGTTCCTAGCATCACATTACCACACCACAATAACAACACCAACACGTTACCACACCACCCTCACCACCAAACATACGCCACACACAACACCACAGTCCTTTAGCATCACCAAAGTTACACCACCATAACCACCACTACCACTATCACTGGCACACCATCATCACCATCACCACCACCATACTACCCACTCAGCACCAAACATACACCACCGTTCTAAGCATCACAACACCACCAAAACATATTATACCACAGTCAACACCACCTACACCACCACCACATCACACCACACAGCCCCTCATCAACACCACATACCACAACTACAGCCATCACGCACTCTGGTGGTGGTGGTGGTGGTAGTGGTGGTGGTGATGGTGGTGGTGGTGATGATGGTGGTGGTGACCCTGCCTTGAATACCAAATGATATCCACATATACAGGTAACCTACACCACACCTTTCTGAGTGGTCAGGTGTGGATGGGAGGTGGATAAGGAGATGCCGTAGGGTGGATGGCAGGATGGGTGAGTGGATGAAGTGGACTGGCGATGGATATGTGGATGTATGGTTCAATAGTTTGTTAGATGGATGAATGAGTGAGTGGGTGAGTAAGTGGATGGATGAGTGGAATAGACGAAGTGGATGTGTTGTTAAAAAGTGGATTGCAGTGTGGATTATAATAGGTAGATAGATGGATGTGTGTGTGTGTGTGTGAGTGAGTGAGTAGGTGGATGAAATGGAGGAGAAGGTGAAGTGAAGGAAGAATATACAGAGGCATGGGTGAGTGGATTTGTCGTTGGAAAGTGGACTGCAATGAGGAAAAGGATGGAGGCATGGGTGAGTTGCAAGGTGGATACTGAAAGGATATACAGAAAAAAATAAGAAGGGAGAGAGAGAGTTAATGAAGGAAAGAAAGAGAGAGAGAGAAGTGGAGAATGATACAGGAAGTTAGAGAGAGAAAAAAATAATAACTGGATGAGGAAAGACGATAGGATTAAAAAAAATGAGAGGGAAAGATAAAGAAAGGAGAAAGAAATAGATACATCATTAAATCGTAGAAGAAAAGACATGATATAGAGATGAGGGAAGGAATATAGAATGAGTTGTGATGGTACCATGAGGGAAAAGAGATCAGAAATGGGAGGGAAGGGGGAAGGGTAGGAAAGGAGTAAAGTATGTAGGGTATCAAGGGCTGGGTGCTTAAAGGGAGGGGTGAGGGGTGAGTGGGCATAAGGGGTTAGGGAGCCTCACTGCCCTCATAATTAGTGTGTGTGTGAATTCCTAACAGATGAAATAGTTGCTGTAATTAGCATAGCCTTTGCCTTCCTTACCTGACGGACTCCCTCTCTGCCTCCCTCCTTGCCTCCTCCTCCAGACTCCCTGCCTCCCTCTCCTTACTTCCCTCTCCTCCTTTCCTCCTTGTTTCTATCGCTCCTTGGCTCTCCCTCTCGTCTTTATCTTCTTGCTTCTGTTTCCCCTTACCTCCCTCTCTCTCTCTCTCTCTCTCTCTCTCTCTCTCTCTCTCTCTCTCTCTCTCTCTCTCTCTCTCTCTCTCTCTCTCTCTCTCTCTCTCTCCTCTTCTTTCAAGCTTCTATCTCTTTATATCTCTCTCCCTCATCTCCTTCTCGTTCCCTCTTCTCCTCTTCTTCCTTTTGTTTCTTTTTTAATCCCTATCTTCATATTCATTCTTCTTTTCTTACTTAGTTACTTGTCTTTCTCTTTCCCTTGTTTTTCTCTTCCTTCATCTATCTCCTTCCTTTCTTTCTTGTCTTCCCGGCATCATCCCCTTCCTTCCTTCCTTCCTTCCTTTCTTCCTTTCTTCCTTTCCTTCTCTCCCTCCTTCCTTCCCTTCTTCCTCATTTCAATTTTCTTTTTTATTCCCTCTATCTCTCAATTCCTTTTTTTCCCTATTTATATCTAATAATTCTTGTATACTTCTTGTTTGTTAAAATTCACATAGACACACACACACACACACACACACACACACTCACACACATCATTCCTGTACGTGTGTGTGTGTGTGTGTGTGTGTGTGTGTGTGTGTGTGTGTGTGTGTGTCTGTGAATCTATAGATCTTCCTCTTCCCTCTCTCTTCCCATCTTTCCCCCTTTCCTCTCTCCTCTCCCCTCTTCTCCCTTATAAGGTCTCCCTTCCCCTCACTTTTCAAGCATCTTCTCTCCTGAGTTGTTTTTTGATTCTCTCTCTCTCTCTCTCTCTCTCTCTCTCTCTCTCTCTCTCTCTCTCTCTCTCTCTCTCTCTCTCTCTCTCTCTAATGGAAGCACATCAAATTTTAAACAACATGGCGCGCTCAGAGATAAGCCTCCTCCTCCTCCTCCTCCTCCTTCTCCTCCTCCTCCTCCTCCTCCTCCTCCTCATATTCTCTTTCTCCACTGCCTTCTTAAACTCCTATTTTATCTCCAGTTTCTCCTTTTTTCTCTTCTTTCTCTTCTTCCTCCTCTTCTTCCTCCTTTTCCTCCTCTTCCTTTTCCTCCTCCTCGTCTTTGTCCTTCCATGTAACTTTATTTTTTTCCTTTATTCTTTGTTTTCTTTAGATTTTTTTTTTTTCGCAAAGTTTCAAGGGCACAAGAGGTCTGATGCTGTTTTTTTTTCTTCCTCCTTTGTGTTCCCTTGTGTATTCCTTCACCTTTCTCCCTCCTCCTCCTCCTCCTCCTCCTCCTCTTACCTGTCCCTCGTATCATTAAAGTCCTGTAGCACGACACCAGGTGATGTCGCGTCCCTCCCTTACCTGTCTACCTGTCTCTCTCTCTCTCTCTCTCTCTCTCTCTCTCTCTCTCTCTCTCTCTCTCTCTCTCTCTCTCTCTCTCTCTCTCTCTCGTCCTTCCTTTTCGATTTATTTTTTTCATTCTCTTGTTCCTCTCTTTCTACTTCATTCTGCATCTTTTATTCTCTCCTTCTTCCATTCTTTATCCTGTCCTCTCCTTTTCCCTTCCTTCTTTTCCTCCATTCATCAGTCTCTTATCTCCTCCTCCTCCTCCTCCTCCTCCTCCTCTTCCTCCTCCTCCCTTCCTTCCTTCATACCTTCATTTTCATTTTCCTTCACTCTTTTCTTCCTTCCATTGTTTCTCCTTCCCCTTTCTTCCTTCACCATCTCCTCCCTTGCCTCTTCCTTCCAACCCCCCTCTCCACGCTCCTCCCACGCCCCTTCCTCCCCTGCCTTCAAGACGCCCCTAGGAACACGCAGATAAGAGTAATGACCGTAGGAACTAATTGTGTACAAGGGTGTGTGTGTGTGTGTGTGTGTGTGTGTGTGTGTGTGTGTGTGTGTAGGGGAGAGAGAGTTTTCAATTTTATTTGCTGTTTTAGTTTCGTTTAGGTTAGTTGTTGTTGTTGTTGTTGTTGCTGGTGGTGGTGGTGGTGGTGGTGGTAGTGGTGGTGGTGGTGGTGGTAGTGGTGGTGGTGTTCCTCTTGTTGTTGTTGTTCTCTCATTTTGTTTATCTTCGTCGTCGTTTTCGTCTTCTTTCGTTTGCGTCTTCCTTTTCATCTTCATCATCATCTTCTTCTTCTTCTTCTTCTTCTTCTTCTTCTTCGTTTTCGTCTTCGTCTTTATCTTCTCCTCATTTTTCTCCTCCTTTTGTTTCATCCCTCTTTCTTAAGTAGTATTTCTATTCTTCTGTCCTCCTCCTCCTCCTCCTCCTCCTCCTCCTCCTCCTCCTCCTCCTCCTCTACCTTGTCATACACACCCACTAATCTATTTCACTCCATCTTTTCTTCATTACTTTTTTCTCCCATGGCAATTTTCTCCCCCACTTTGAGCTTTACCTTCTCACCTCTCCCTCGCACTCCCCCCCCCTCTCTCTCTCTCTCTCTCTCTCTCTCTCTCTCTCTCTCTCTCTCTCTCTCTCTCTCTCTCTCTCTCTCTCTCTCTCTCTCCTTCTTCATCATCTCGTATCTTCCCTTCCATTTCTATCTCTGCTATCTCCTCCTCCTCCTTCTTCTTCTCTCCTCCTCCTCCTCGTCCTCCTCCTCCTCCTCCTCCTCCTCCTCCTGCTCTTAACTCTTCCTTCTTCCAACCTCTCCCTTCCTTCTCTCATCGCCTTCTAACTCCTCCTCAATCTTTCTCTTCATTTCCATCTTCCCTATCTCCTCCTCCTCCTCCTCCTCCTCCTCCTCCTCCTCCTTTTTAATATTCCTTCCCCCTAGAACCTCATCACCCCTTCCATCTCTTCCTTCTCTTCTCCTTTCCTCCCTCCCCTATCCTTTCTTACGGAACGCTCTCATCCACCTCTCTCCCTTCCCTCCCTCTCTCCCTGCCTCCCTCCCTTGTCGTGTCCTCGTCCCCTGTCTCTCCCCTGTCCCTCCCCTGTCCCTCCCCTGCCCCTCCCTGTCCCTCCCTGTCCCTTGTTGATGCCGTGCTGGGTTGAGATAAACTTTTTTTTTTTTGAGGGAGAGGAGGGAGGGAGAAAGGAGGGAGGGAGGGAGTGTAAGGGTGATGGGTGGGTGTTTCTCTCCCCCTCTTTCGTACTACTGATATTTGCTAGTATGGTCACTCTTTCTTCCTTCTCCCTTCTCCCTTCTACACTTCTTTCTCCCTGCTCCTTACTCCCTTTTTTTTTCGTTTCTCCCAGTATCCTTCTCCCCAGTGAGTGAGTGAGTGAGTCATTCAGTTAGTCAGTCACAGTCTCATAGTTAGCTGGTTAATTTGTCAGTTAACCAGTTAGTTAGATAGTTAGTTACGCAGTTAGACATTCGGTCAAATGGTTAGTTCGTCAGTTAGGTTGGTAGTAGTAGACAGATAGTTAGGCTGATAGTCAAGCAACCAGTCAGCCAGTCAGCCAGTCAGTCAATTCAGCCAATTCAGTCACCATCTATCTAGTTAGTTTGAGAGAGAGAGAGAGAGAGAGAGAGAGAGAGAGAGAGAGAGAGAGAGAGAGAACTTAACCTGGCAAGCACTAACGAAAGAATTAAAGCAACGTTGCAAGAGAGAGAAAAAAAATCGCATCAAGCATATTAAGTTAATGCAAGCCAGGCGTGGCGGAGTGGGCGCCTCCCGCCACCTGAGGGGCATCACCTGGCCCGCCGCGCTGAGTCCTGGCCACAACACTACCACCTGACGGAGACTATGCCATGCCAGGTGCCGACCCCACACTACCCATTAATAGTACACCACCACACCGCCTGCACCTCCACTGATGTTTTTTTTTTTTTATTATTATTATTTAAGGACTATTATTCGTTTTTTTTTTTTTTCTCGTATGGTTAACGGGTGGTGGTGGTGGTGGTGGTGGTGGTGGCAGCAAAGTAGTAGTAGTGGTGGTGGTACACGATTACACCACTTGTATCTTCGCTCCTAGTTTATTTATGTATTTATTTATTTATTTATTTATTTATTTATTTATTGACACGCCCCTTCGCTTTTAGTTTCTTTTTTTTTGTACTTAAAATATATACTATTGTTCATTTATTTTCTTTTTTTTTTTGCTTTTACTTATTTAGCAAGTGGTTGTGGTCGTAGTGGTGGTGATGGTAGTAGTAGTAGTAGTAGTAGTAGTAGTAGTAGTAGTAGTAGTAGTAGTAGTAGTAGTGTAGCATTTATCATCCATATTTAAGAGAAGGAGGAGGAGGAGAACGTGTAGGAAGAGGAGCAGAAGAGGAGGAAGAGGCACAGCAGGCTGGTCAGTGTGGCGCGGTGGGTCGGGAAGGGATCGGAGCGCCGCGATAAAGAGTTGGATCCCATAAAACAGATTCTGATCCTCCTTCTCACCTGCCGCCCCGCCATGCCTCAGGTGTGGGGGTTCCTGCCTTTATACCCCCTCACCACCCCTCAGTCACCCCTTGCCATAACCCCCCTATCTTTTATTTCATTCCTTTCACCATCTTTCTTTCTTTCTCTTCTTTCCAACCGTACATTTTTCACTGTTTTCTTCTTCTTTCTCTCTCTAATCTTTTTTTTTCTCTCTCTCCTTTTCAAATCTTACTTGCATTTCTTCCTTGTTCCGTTTCTCTTTCCTCTGTTTTTCTTTTCCTTTTCTCTCGTCTCTTATTTTCCCTTCTTCCTCTCTCTCTTTTTCTCTCTTATTTTACTATCTAGTCCTCTCCTCTTTGCTCCTCATATTTTTCTCTTATCTTCGTCTCTCCTATCCTGATCTTCGTTCTTTTTCCCATCCCCTGTTTTCTCCTCTCCTCCTCTTCTCTCCCTTCCATAACCTGTTCCTCTTCCTTCTATCTTTCATTCTTTTTCGACCTTCTCTCATTTCTTTTATCCTTATTCCTCATTTTATTCCTTATTCCTCATTCATCTTTCTCCTTTCTTCCTTTCCTGCGTCACATTTGATTTTATTTTCTTTCATATTCCTTTCTTTTATCTTCTTCTTCCTTTCATATTCTTATTTATTGTCATTATTCTTTGTTTTTTTTTATTTTGTTGCATATTTTTATCACATCTATTCGTTTTCTTACCATTTTTGTTTTATTCCTCTTATTATCTTCCTTTTCTTCCCTTATTCTTTCACTATCCAAATCCTTCTTTATTCCTCTTTCTTACTTTAGTGTCTATCTCATAACTCATTCACCCTTCCTCTTACCCTCCCCTTCCTCTCCCCCTCCTTTTCTTCCTCTCCCTTCCCTCTCTCCCTTCCATCTCCCCTTCTCCTCCCCTTCTCTCCTTTCCTTCCCCTTTCCACAAATCTATGTACGCGGAATAACATTTGCAATATGGAGATAAACCCTGAAACTTCCCCCCCTCCCCCTCCCCCGCCCTCTCCCTCTCCCTCTCCCTCTCCCTCTCCCTCTCTCTCTCCCTTCCCTCTGTGGGCACGGACAGGCGTCTTGCATAATGCCTACGTATCCAAGCCAGTCTTAAGGGAGAGGAAGAGGGAGAGGGAGGGGGAGAGAGGTGGGTAAGGCTGCTCCCTCACCTCTCTCTCTCTCTCCCTTACCCTCTCCCTCACCCCAATGCCCCTGAACCAGCACCACCACCACCACCACCACCGCCAGGACGGTCACCAGGGCCTTGTCGATGGCTGAGGGAGGGAGAGGGAGGGGCAGGAGGTGGCGGAGGTTGGACCCTAGGTAGCTGTGGTGGTGGTGGTGGTGGATGGTGGTGGTGGTGGTGGTGGTGGAGAGGTAAAGTAAGGATAGGGCGAGGGAGGCTTTGTGAGGTGGTTATGAAAGAGCGGGGAGGAAGGGACGAGTGATGAGGGAACGTGGAGGAGGAGGAGGAGGAGGAGGAGGAGGAGGAGGAGGAGGAGGAGGAGAACATTGAAGCTAGTGTTGGATGAGTGCAACATAAGATTTCCATGTTGGAGGAGGAGGAGGAGAAGGGACACTAAGGAATACAAAGGAAGGATAAACAGCAACACATACAGTACAGTGAGAAAAATGGGATAACGTAGACGAAGAGAAAGAAGAACAAGAAGAAGAAGAGGAAGAAGAAAAAGAAAGGAAGAAAGAAAACCTCATTAACAACAACAAACAAACAAACAAACAAACAAACAACAACATACCAAGACAAAACAAAGAAGAAACGAACAAAAGAAAGGAACAAAATGCGAATAGAAAAACAAAAAAAAAAGCAGCAAAACAGAGTAAAGGAAGGGAGAGGAGAGAAAGAGAGAGGCAGAATAGAAGGATGGAAGAGAGGAGAAGATAAGAGAGGCAGCAGGACAGAGGCAGGCTGCGAGAAACACGTCTGTTGGCCTTTCCAAATATACGAACTGACAGACTAAATATGACGAGGAGAATGACTGGCTGACTGGCTGACTGACTGGTTGAGGTGGTAGGTGGTTGAGTGGTTGACTGGCTGGTTGGCTGAGTGGCTGGTTGGTTGACTGGCTGGCTGGCTGAGTGGCTGGTTGGTTGACTGGCTGGTTGGTTGACTGGCTGGTTGAGTTGTAGGTGGTTGAGTGGTTGACTGGCTGGTTGGCTGAGTGGCTGGTTGTTTGACTGGCTGGTTGGCTAAGTGGCTGGTTGGTTGACTGGCTGGTTGGTTGACTGGCTGGTTGGTTGACTGGCTGGTTGGTTGACTGGCTGGCTGACTGGGTTGGTAGATAGTTGGGTGGCTGGCTGGCGTTCCCTCCCCTTCTCCTCCTCCTCCTCCTCCTCCTCCTCCTCCTCCTCCTCCTCCTCCTCGTCCTCCTCTTTCTGCCGAGTCTGACAACACCTGAATAGATAATTTTTTTTCTTACGATGCATACTCTCTCTCTCTCTCTCTCTCTCTCTCTCTCTCTCTCTCTCTCTCTCTCTCTCTCTCTCTCTCTCTCTCTCTCTCTCTCATCGCCATTATCTCGTCTCCTCTCACTTTTTCTCTGTCTCTCGATCCTCTCATATCATCTCTCATCACGTCAGCTTCCTTATTCATCTTTTTTTTTTTTTTTTATCATCACATCTCTACTAATGCTCCTTTCATCTCTTATTTCCTCATTTCCTACTATTTTTCTCTGTTTTCCCTCATCATTTTTTAAAGTTTTGTTTTGTTTTTCGTCCGCCATCTTTCTCTCTTCTCCTATTCTTTCATTTCATTCTTGTGTGTTCTTATTTGTGATCATCATTCTTCGTTTCACTCTCCATTCCTTTTATTATTCACATTTCTTCATATTCTTCCGTCCCTCTTCATCTTATCCTCTTTTCGTCATTTCTTTGTCTTCTTTCTCGTCTCTTATCGTAACGTTTTCTTATTTTACATCTGACGTTTAATTTTCTTTTTTTTTTCTTTGTATTCAGTCTTTTTTTTCATATTTTCTACTCTTTTCATCTCATCTTAGTCATTTTCTCGTCTCCTTACCTCTTTCTCATCATCACAGCCTCTTCTCTTTTTCCTCTTTTACCTCACAATTAATTTATTTTCATATATCTACCCTCTTCTTCATATCCTGCTCTCCCTTTTTCATTGCGTCCTCATCATTTCCTCTTCTTAACTCTCTTTCTCATCATTCTCTCTACCTCTCTCTCTCTCTCTCTCATTATCACGTGCTCTCATTTTATATAATTTTCATCTCCTACCCTATTCAACTCATCTCGTCTCATTTCTTTGTCTTCTTAATTCTCTCTCTTTCTCTCTCGCATCACGTTCTCTCATCTGATACCTCATCTCTTTTCATAAACACATTTCTCCATATCATTCTGTCCTTTCCATCCCTCCTCTTTTTTTTTCCGGTCTCCTTAACTCTCTCTCTCTCTCTCTCTCTCTCTCTCTCTCTCTCTCTCTCTCTCTCTCTCTCTCCTCTCTCTCTCTCTCTCTCTCTCTCTCTCTCTCTCTCTCTCTCTCTCTCTCTCTCTCATCACGTCATCTCATACGGGTACTCCAGCTCCTTTCCGCGGCCACTCCACGTCCCTCCATACACACACACCCACCCACAGCCTCGGGGAGCGATAGAAGAAGGCGCCTCTTTTATCAGTCCGGGCCACGATGCGTCCTGACACGCCGCCTATACGAGAGACCGATGACTTTCACGCGCCGGGCAGAGGGAGAGAGAGAGAGACCTAATCGTTCTTCTCCCTACCCACCCTGGACCTGGCCTATACCTGCCCTGGACCTGCCCTGCCCTATACTCGTAGCATCAGATCAACCCGCCCCTTTTAACGCTCTCCCTGTATTCCTGTCTTCGTTTTCTTTTTCTTCTTCTTTTCGTCAGCTTGTGTCTCGTTTACATGTTGGTTCCACGTGGTTCTAATGTATGCATCTCCTTCGTTTAACCCTTTCTGTCTTATATCGTCCTTCATGCAGTCTGGCCTTAATTTTTCATCCCTATCCTATATCTGTCTCTCTTGTTCTCGTCATCCCTGCCTTGTTTTAGCCATACAGCGCCCGAATTTTTCAATGGATCGCTGCTGTGAGATTTAAACCAGTGACGAATTGTGACTTATCTTGAAATTTTTGATGACCCCTTTGACTTCACTCTTTGGGGTCTGGTATCTTCAGCGGGGCCTTTTTTTTTCTTTTTTTTTTATATACAGTATTTTGTTTTGCTTAATGCTGAGTCCACTCTTACATAATATATAAAAAGAGAAAAGAAATGCGCATTATTTTGGTAGTGTTAGTTATTGCTGGTTTGGCTGCGTTGCTTTCATCGCCTCACACTAGAATTTATTTATCTACGCACCTGTTTGGACTGAGAGAAGTGGAGAGCGGGAAGAAGGTGGTTATGGGAGCTGGTAGTGCGATTTCTCTTGTTTGAAAGGCTGTCTGTATGGCTGGACGGTGAGGACTGGACAGCGAGAAGGAGGTTACGGGCGGTGGTTGAGGGTCGCTCTTCTCTGTAAGGTAGCTGGGTAGATATACAGGACTGCAAGAAGTGGACAGCGGCAAGAACGTTGAAGGGGCTCCTGCTAACACACACACACACATACACACACATACACACACACTGGCCGCCTCGTATTGAGAGTAAGGGCAGTGGCTGAGGGCGCGGTGCAGGGGAGGAAGTAACAAAGTAGATAAGTAGCAAAGGAACACGAGAGGAGGCGGCTGCAGCAACACCCGCTACACCACCACACCACCACCACCACCATCACCACCACCACCACCACCAGACCCAACAGACCAATATGTATGGTAATTCTAATGATTTATTGCCAGACCACGACAGGACCTGAATCATTTACTACTGTACGCCATTCCACTCCTCCTCCTCCTCCTTCAGGCAACACATGAGAGGGAGGAAGAGGAGGAGGAGGAGGTGGAGGAGGAGGAAGGGAAGGCACAGTAGGTCACATGCCAACCCTTGCCTCTCCATAGCCTCTTCCTCCTCTTCCTCCTCTTTTTCTTCCTCTTCCTCCAAAGTTATTTCGTTCATAATGCCTGAGTGTTGTTCTCTGTGTGTGTGTGTGTGTGTATGTGTGTGTGTATAGTAGTTGTGGTAATGGTAATTGTAGTAACAGTAGTAGTAGTAGTAGTAGTAGTAGTAGTAGTAGTAGTTGTTGTTGTTGTTGTTGTTGTTGTTGTTGTTGTAGTAGTAGTAGCAATAGACAGTTCTAACAATTAATTACAAAAGGCAGAGAGACAAGAAGCAAGTTGTCAGGTATGATGGTGATGATCCCTAACCCTCACATCACCACATGACCTCACTGCTACACCACCACAACCAGCCCACCCAAACCCTGAGCCTCACATAACACTCTAACACGAAACACTCTCCAATCCGCTATTCCTATAAAAAGTAGCCCCAAAATCAACTTTAAAAATCCTAACTTAACCTAACTTAACCTAACTTAACCTAACCTAACCCAACCTAACCCAACCTAACCTAACTTAACCTAACTTAACCTAACCTAACCCAACCTAACCTAACTTAACCTAACCTAACCTAACCAAACTTCAAAAGGAGACAGTCATTAAGGAAATTTGAGTCCTCCTCCTCCTCCTCCTCCTCCTCCTCCTCTTCCTCCTCCTCTTCCTTCTCCTCCTCCTCCTCCTCCTCCTCCTCCTGCGGGAAGCACATAATTTATGCCTGTGTGGTGCAGGAGACGTGAGCGGCGTGCGGGAGTAGCGGCGGTGCAGGAAGCTGTCTGCCCCTCTGCGTGCCCGCGCGGGGAAATGGGGCGTGAAGGCCGGCCGGGGCGAGCTGTGAGGGCACCGGGGAGAGAGCAGGGAGAGGGAGAAGAGAGGAGCATCTTCACTTCCCGGAACTTGAGTCTTCCCTCCGGTGGGTGTTAAAGGGAGGCAGGAAGGTGAGGGGGTGAGAGTCAAGGAGGAGGAGGAGGAAGAGGAAGATCTCGCCGCAGCGCCTCCGTCAGGGTATCTAAACTGTCTCGTGTTGGCGTATGGAGGAGGGTCGGCGTGTCTCCTCAGGGAAGGTTTAGGGGAGCAAGGGGTCCTGGCTAGGGGTGCTCACGGTAGTGGTGGTGGTGGTGGTGGTGGTGGTGGTGCTGCTGCTGCTTCATGGGGTATTGTTGTGTTGGTATTGTTATTGTTGTATTGTCTTTGTGTATCACCTAGACATCGGTATCCAGAATATTCGTGCCCTTTATTTGTTTTTTGTTATACCTGTCTTTGTAATTCGTTGGGTGTTTTTGTTGAAGTCACCTCACAGTGACTGTACATCACCGCATCCCGCAGCCTCTTCGGGGGCCACGTGACAGCCTCCCAAGCACGCCCTACACGGTGCTGCGGAGGAAGGCTGCGCGTCCCTCTGACAAATTGTGGTATTGTGAGTGGATACCGTGGCGATGGTGCAGCGTCCCGCTGAGCACAGAGGAGGAAGGGCTGCGTGCGGTGGGAGAGGCTGGGGTTGCCAGGAGGGAGGCTAGGGCAGTGCGGGGAGGAGGAAGAACAAGGGCAAGGTACTCCGGATGCCGCCGCCGCCCGGAGCCGCAACATGGCGAGCCCCGCGCCTCGCTATGTAGTTAGCTCGTCCCGCTGACTTTTATGCGCCTCGTGAACACTTCCAGTGAGGAGAGGCGGAGGAGCCTCACGCCCGCCTCACCCCTGCCGCAGCCCAACACTCACTTCATCTGCACCGCGACGTTGGCAGTGCCGCGCCTCGGTCTGCTCCTCGTCGGCGTCATCTTGGGCCTCACGCGGCCCGGCACCAGAAGGGTACAAAGCGCGTCACTTTGTCCTCGTGACGCCAGAAAAGAGGCATTTCTCTGCCGCGTCCTTGACGTGCCCCGCCGTGCACTTGTTAGGGCGCCGCCACCCCGCACCATTTGTCGGGACATTAATCAAACACGAGGCTTTCCCTCCCTCCCTCCACCTGCGCGTCACCGCGGCGGCACGGCGTGGCGCGGCACTAATTGGCGCCTTCATTGATGGATGGCAATGCGCCGCGACGTTCTCGCGCCATTTATTCAAATGACTTGCAGGTCAGGTTGTGTCTGCGGCGCGCCTCACGTGACCTCCGCGAAGCAGAACCACAAATTATGATGTACAGTTAATGAGCCGCCGTCCAGCTGACCCACGCCCGCCAGTAAGCGGCGGCAATGCGCGGCGCAGCGACCATCAGACTACGTCCCCAGCAGCCGCCGGCCCCCAGCGTGACCCCAGCGAGATGCATTACTCACACCGGCCTGGAGTGGAACCTCACGCCGGGCTGTCACCCTGTCGTCCTGTCATCCTCAGCCCGCCGCTCGGGTCGCCAGCCAACCGCCGTGCCCTGCGACGCCCTGGAGGGAGGCGCAGCAGGACCTACTCGCCGTGGACAAGTTCTGGTTGCCGACACTGCTCCTCGGCACACTGGCACCCCATACTCGTGCATTGGTCCTGGGCGTCAGCAGGAGGCCCTGCAGTGAGTCCTGAGCGCAGCGCCCTTCGTCCGTGGCCGCTGCGGGAAGCAGGAAGCCTGACCCCGGGGCGAGTCCTCCCCTGATGGCCGGGACTCCGTTATTACGTCTGAGGCGAACACGAATCTCGTCAATTTATCCTTCCCTGTGTAGCATTAATGTCCGGATAAGACCAGGCTCCCTTCCTGACTAATGGCCCGAGGTACGGCCTGGCAGGGGAGGCAGGGAGACAGGGAGGCGAGGCAGAGGACGCCACGCTTACGAGGGAAGGAGAGGGCAGGGGAAGGAGAGGGAAGCAAGAGCCGCGTGAGGGTAAGAACAAACAACGCGTCTCTTATTTTGGCGGCACAATGTAAGCCTCCGTGACGGCGGCCACCACCACCACCACCACCACCACGGTTCAGCCCGGGTGTGTGTGTGTGTGTGTGTGTGTGTGTACTTATACGCGGCTCTGGCAACAAACACACACACACACACACACACACACACACACACACACACACACACACACCTCCCACGGTGACGCCAGCCACTAAATCATAGGAAATTTTAAAATACTATTGAAGGCTACAGGTTGAGGACCTCTGGGCCACGCCGGTGGGGTGGAGGAGGCCGTGTGTGTGTGTGTGTGTGTGTGTGTGTGTGGAGAGAGGTGGTGTTGGGGGGAATGCTGCCTCGCTCCAGGCCAATACTACAGCGGGTGGTGGTGGGGTGGTGGAGTGATGGGGTGATGGGGGTGGTAGGGATGAGCTCTGCGTCTCCCTCACTCTCTTCTCTCACCACTTCTCACTCTTCACCCTTTTGTTCTGTCCCTCATCCTTCCCTCACACCTCACCTCTAGGAGCCTCACCTTCTGCCTGCCTCTCCCCAGCTTGCCTCAATGTCCTCACCTCCTCAAGGTCCTCGTCTTCGTCGCCTCGGCCGCAGAGCGCAGGCAAGATCAACAGATATCATCTCTTGATCCTGGCAGGAACAACCTTGCTGCCTCGTTCTATAAAACTTCTTGTCTAGGCGTCCATTCCACCTCGTCCTCGTCCACACACACACACACACACACAGACACACACACACACACACACACACACACACACACACACACACACACACACACACACACACACATCAGGAGGCCTCGGAGCGACGGGCGGCGTGAACGGTTTGCACAGTTGTTTTTTCTCCCCTGCCTCGCGCCCAAGAGACTCGCGGCAGCAAAAGAGAGATGATATCCTGGCCCGCGTTCGTAGCACATTTCAGAACTGGATCCTCTCATCGTGGTGGGGGTCAGGCCGGGAGTGAGGCCTCGCAGGGCAGGGGTAATGCCTCGCAGGGAGGGAGGGAGGGGATGCTGGAAGACCTGGCGAGGGTAAAGCTCTATAACATGGACACGCCCTTGGGCTCCTGCCAGGCGCGCTAAAAGTTTGCACAATGTTACGCTTCAGCCTGTGAGATGCCCCGCCCCGCTCCGCCCCGTGACCCGACCCGCACAGGACCTGGCAGGAAAGACGGAGGCAGCCTCCTGGGATGTCCAGGAGGCAGTGTGTCGTCCCCGCCGCACTAGGAGGTGAAGCGCAGCGCTGCTGTGTGATCCCAGCGATGAGCCGCTGCGGAGAGCAGCAGTCTGGCAGTGCCCCGCCGGCCTGTTGCCTCAGCCCCGAGGCACCGGGGAGCGCACCGTGGGTGAGGCACCGCAGGGTGGCGGGCGTTCAGTCACACTTGTATACTAATGCATTAATGAGCTGAATATCATGAAAGAAACACCTGCGGCCTCCTGGGGCGGCGGGAGGCACGCCGCCCTGCCCGCACGTTTTGCTGCTGCACCGCCTGCTGCTGATGATAATGATGATGATGATGATGATGGTGATGATGACTGGGATTTTCTTTGGGCAGCAGGAAAGAAGATACAGAAAAAAAAAAAAAACATCCAAAGAAAATTAATGTGAAATTAATATTACATCAGGACAGTTTACCCTGCTGACAGACCTGGCGGGCAACCCGGAAAGGCATCCAGCTCAGCCAGACACAAGTCCAGGCTGGCGTGGGGGCGCCGCCCCGAGCCTCGCGCCGCCCACACGTGCCGCGCAAGAAGCTTCCCGCCAATGCAGGGCTGCGAGCCGCGGCCTGACTCTCGTGTAGATGTAATCTCGCGCCGCTGTCTGCAAGTCGCTGGTGATTAATTGACATTCACTTTGATACAATCAGACTGCAGCGGCGATCCTTCGCGTTGGTCCCGGGCTAGGAGGATGTCCCAGGGCGGCGCGCCTGCGTGCCTGCATAGCTGCCTCCCTCACAGGCGCTGCGGCGGCGGGCTGGCGGCATGCAGGGGCCGCGTGGCATTGCATTCGTTAGCGAGCCGCATGATGAGGCGACTTTGGCGAGGCGAGGCGAGGTGCTGGAACATTGAACCTTCACCTTCACACGCCTCACTCGCGGAGAGCAGCATCTGGTGTGTGCCTTGCTGCGCTGCTGGATGTCGTTCCGCTGTCCCTGCCGATGTGCTGATGTGTCCACTGCGCGCCGGTGTGTTCTTGGCGCTGCTGACCGCCGCACCTCACCACGGGAGCAGCTGGGCGACACACAGGAGTGTCTGTGCTGTGCTTGGTCAATGCTGCTGACATGGCCGCCCCTCAGGCTTGACAAAATGGTCTGCTGCAAGGTTACAGTTGGTCAATAACAAAATACCACTGACAGCCAAGGAATCTAGTAATTCTTAAGCGTTTCAGAGTCGATAGGTTTATTCTTTGCTTGGTGGAATCATCTAAGATTGCTGAAAATGTGGTACCAAGTAAAAAGACTAAATTAAAGTGGCCTTTTCTCAAGGGTCCTTTCATTCATTTATTTAACTTTTTATCTTTATTTTTTACTTATATTATTTGTTTGCTCTTGACCGGTCTCCCTAACACATAAAAAAGAAAAAAATAATAAATGATCAAACGTCATTAAAAGTCAAAGGCTTAAGAAGACCATATGAGGAGCCTCGGCATAGGTGAACGCACGCACGTATTCACCAGCAGCGTGTGAGAGTGACTGCGTGAGTGTCAAACTTCAATTACTGCGAGGAGAAGCAATTCCCAAGGCTGCATTAGCGTGTTAATGCAAGCCGCGGCGTCCAGAACAGTTAGTCAGTGATGTGGGAAAGAAAGCGAGGCGGGAAGAGGAGAGAGGAGAGAGAGGGAGAGGTGATGAGGGTGGCAGCGCTGTGGGAAGTCACGCCCTCGCGCTGGACATAATGAGGGCGAGGAGGGCAGTAATGAGGACGAAACGTAGGAAAAAGAGGGCAAGCTGTGGGAGACTCAGAGAGGAAAGGGACTAGAAAGAATTACGTGTGGGAAAAAAAATCATTAGGTTTTCGTAGTAAAAAACTGCACCTACTGAAAAAATGTGTTTGGTATGAGGGGATAAAAAATAATTTAGTTTGTATTAGCTGGCGGTAAAGAGGGCCACGCTGGCACACACTGCAAGTGAGAGATATTCGGTTTTTTGCAGATTACAGGTGAAAATGATTTGTCGACATTACAGGTAAACATTTTTGTTTTTACACATCACCGGTGTAAAAAGTATTAAACGTGTACACATTGCAGATAAACATTTGAGCAGTTTACAAATAGGAAAGGGTTGACTTAACTAATTTTCTGCACATAAAAAAAATATCTACGCATTCTTACAAACATCATCACTTGTACAGCACCAGAACGTTACAAATTCGCCTTCTCTTATCCATTTCATGAGCCTAAACCCTTGAGCCTGTTGCTGCTGTACACGACCGACCAGTGCCCAGTGCTGCCTGGTATTGTGGGTTGTCACTTCCACTTGGCTTGTGAAGGACTGGCCAGTGATCACCTTGCTCTCTGACAGCTGTTCATACTTGTCTCGGGAAGGCGAGGGGCGGTGCAAACTGTCTCGTCCCCTTGAAGGTGTCTTGGGTTTCTCTGCCACCACGTGCAAGACGAATGATTGGCTTATATTGACCAGGTGGAGTGACAGTTTTCGGAGCTTTATTATTTAAAATATTAAGAAAAATGGAAAATTACCTGAACGCCTGGTCTGGATTTGAATTTCCAGATTCTTCCAAGTTCGTTACGTTACCGTGTAGTGAAGCTGCGTACCTGGATGTCTGGCCAGCACTTCCGCCTGTCTTGACGCTGTGTCTTGCCTCTTATTGACGCAAACATCCAGAATATCCAGCTCTGCAGACTTAACTTGTCTCGGTTGCCACACCCAGCTACACATGTTTGGGAAAAAAATAAATAAATAAAAAAATTGAGCAGTGTATAGGTTAGACTGTATCAGCTTCCTGGTGTGAAAGAAATACAACGTAGCTTGGCACAGCAGATTAACAGCAGAAGGAGGAGGAGGAGGAGTAGGACGTGCACGAGAGGATGTGCGGGCCGCGTGTCACAGCACCCCGCTAGTCTTGGTTTCTCACGATCACGTTTGAATTACCGATATTTTCACGGACGCTGCTCTCCCGGGACGTGTGTTCGGGTCAGGGAAATTCATGCTTGCAAAAGAAAAAGAGCATCGTTCCGGCGAGGAGGGGTGAGTGGCCCAGTTCCTTCTGCAGTTGCCTCGTCTTTAGGGAAACTGTGAGGGAAACCAGTGGAAAGTACGTGTTCTTTGCTTGTCTAAAGGGAAAAAAATATTAACACGAACCTGGAAGGAAAAAAAAAAAGTAAATTTAATGTCTTACGCTCTTGAGAGGAAAATAATGATACACGAATCTATAAGGGGAAAGAAATTATAGGTAAACTTAATGTCCTACACTCATGAAGAGGGAAAATATTAATACACGAACCTGGAGAAACAAAACTTGTACGTACGTAAATCTGATGTATACAAGCCCTATGAGTGGGAAAAAAAATATATATATATATATATATATATATATATATATATATATATATATATACATAATACCAGCGTCTTATACTCTTAAAGGGAAAATATCAATACATGAACCAGGAAAAAAAAAAAAATCTTGATAGCCAACCCTGATTTCTTATGTACACACGCTTCATTTGACTCAGTGCAATTTGTATGAAGTAAATGATGGACTGGTCGTTGTTGTGTGTTTGTTGGGATGCAGCAAGAGGAGTGAAAGAGGAAGGAAAAATGCTGGAGGTGAAGAGGTGAAGGTGTGAAGGAGAGGAAGAGA
>NC_087153.1:39145521-39203021 GCF_035594125.1 Scylla paramamosain | reverse complement strand
CTCTCTCTCTCCCTATATTTTTTTTTCGTGTATACTCAATTTTATCTCAGCTTTTCTTTCATTTTTTTTCTCGGACGAGTTATTTAATCAATATTTCCCTACATTCTGCATTATATTTACCCCTTACAAACACTTTTTTTTTCACTATCTAATCCTTTTCCTCCTTTTTTGCATTCATCTTTACTTTTATCCCATTTATTTCTTTTATTTTCCGTCTTATCCCAGCATTTCTCCTTCACTTTCAGACTCCTTCCCTATCCTCTTCTACGTTTCCCCATCCTTTCTCGTTTTACTTGAGCTCTTTCCTGCAGGTCCCTCGTTTCCCTCCCCGCTGCGCTGCTCAGTTTCCCTTGGTTCCCCACGCAGCCTCGGCCCGACCGCTTTGTTAAGATGTTCGCGACAAGGGTGAGGCGGCGGCGAGGCGGTGGCAAGGCAGTGGCGGGGCGGTGGCAGGCACGGGCGGCGCTCTGCAGGAGGTTAAGACGTGGCAGGAGGAAGCAATGGAAAGCAGGTTAAGTGTATTTGTGGAGATCAGTATCTTATCTTATTTTTGTGGGGTTGTGTAGGGTACAGAGGGCCTTGGGGATGTTGGGGGGAGGGTATGTGTGTGTGTGATGAGGGGTAGATGAGGGGTTGGGGTTTGTGCCTGTGTGTGTGTGTGTGTGTGTGTGTGTGTGTGTGTGTGTGTGTGTGGTGGGAGGGATGTGATGTAGGTGAGTGGATTGGTGGGTGGATGGGTGATTGCGTGTAGGTCTCTCTCTCTCTCTCTCTCTCTCTCTCTCTCTCTCTCTCTCTCTCTCTCTCTCTCTCTCTCTCTCGTCACCCTTCTTTCCCGTTATCTCGTCTTTTCTCACATTTTCCCTCTATCTCTCTTCCCTCTCACATCTCTTTCACCTCGTCAATCTTCTAATTCTCTTCTGCATCTATATTTCCATCAGTATCATCACATCTTTCCTGTTACTCCTCTCACCTTTTACCTCATAGGCAGCTGTTTACCTTCCTTCCTCTCATCCCTCCCTCTTACCCTCCCTCCCTCCCCCTTTGCTAAAATAAGAATAAAAAAAATACCACAGTTTCCCTTTTTAAATTCCCCTCCAGCCATAAAAGATTCATCTCCTAGTAAACTCAAAACAAAGAAATACAACACGACCACCTTAATAACACGACAGCTTAATTACCCGTTAAGTTTCCACCTTCTAAAGTCACCCATAAAAATTAATTAACTAGAACCAATGAGGAAGGGCATCCCTGAGTCTTCGTGTGTCGGTAGCAGGTGGCTGAGTGAATGAGTGGGTGGGGAGTGGATGGGGTGTGGCTGGATGGAAGGGGGATGGTGGAGTGTGGAAGAAGACGGTGGTGGTGGACTGTTGAGTGAGTGGAAGGGAGGATTGAGAGTGAAGGGATGGAAAAGATAAAGTGTGGAAGATGGAAGTGAAGGAAGGAGAAGGAAAAAAAGAAAGGAATGAGAAAAAACGGAAGGTTACAAAAGAGGAGGAAGGAAAATGGAAGGAACGAACGGAGGAGGAAGAGAAAGAAGGAAAAAGAAATGGAAGGATGGAAGAGTAGGAAGGTATTTTAGAGTTACAGATGGCATGGAAGGGAACACTAAATATTATATACACTAAAACACTGCACACCATCTCCATTTTCCTTCCTGCGTCAAAAAAAATAAAAGAAAAAAAGAAAAAATCTTCCACAACATTAGCCACGGTGGTTGTTGTCACGCTGAAGCCTCACATGCCGTCCCACAAATACGAGAGAGAGAGGAAAAAAAATAAATAAAAAGTACATACTCGTACAATAAAAAGGCCAACAGGAAAGGAACCCCGAAAAAAAAATATGTGCCTTGTGACCACCGAAGCCGTAAAATCAAAATACACTGAACTCTCGCCGGCTTCCTTGTCCTCTTGCCCAGGTTATGAAGAAGGTGGGGAAGAGAGGGAGGGGAGAGAGTACGGAGGGGGGTTAGAAAGTTTGGTATATAGGGATAGAAGAGGGGTTGGAGGGAACGGAATAGAGAGTTGGAGGGAGAGAAAGGTGAGGCTGAAGAGAGAGAGAGAAAGAGACGAGGTTGAAGAGAAAGAGGAGCTTGGAGAAATAGAGAGAAAAGAATGGAGGGAGAAAGGAGAGGTTGGAAGAAAGGTTAAAGAGAGAGAATGTCGAGGGGAGAAAGATTAAGTAGGATGTTGGAGGAAGGGAGAGAGAGAGACATGGAGAAGGAAAGATAGAAGGATGGAGGGAAGAAGGAAGGAGAGATTTGGATCGCAGAGAGAGAGAATGAGAGAGAGAGAGGGCAAAAAATACACACTCATACATATAATACATAAATACACTTGTTATCTCCCCGTCCCATGAATCACTGTTCCCTTAATTTGTCGAAAGTGTCACAAATTACCGAGTGTTGCAAATTGTTACGAATTACTGAGCTGCTGCAGACCGTTACCTTGTTACTCACACGACTGGGTTATCAAGCATTTCGGTCTCTTTATCTCGTCTGCTACTGAGAGGCTGTAGTGGAAGTCATTGGGGGGTTTTCAATGGTCTTTTCGTGGTTCGATTGACAGGAAAGACACTCATGAAAATCTGCCTTATTATTGAGTTATTATCTTAATCTCGAGTACTTTTAACAAGCTCCAGTGGAAAGTACGAGCACTGGCGGTTTTTCAAGGTAATTTTCGTGATTCGAGTGATAGTTTAATAAGGAATCTGCTTAACAAGGATTCTGCATCATCTATAAAAAAACAACATACACGAGAACCTGACTTAGCTTAATCCTCAAGAGTTTTAACAGGCTCTAGTGGAAGTTCTCGGGGTTTTCAAGGGGATTTTCGTGGTTGTAATGACAAGAACCAACTTATCATCTCTGTGGGTCTTGGAAACAGTCGTGATGAGAGAACAAAGCGATTATTTTATCAACCTATCAGTATCTATCTATCCATCTGTCTGTCTGTCTATCTGTCCATATGTATGTCTGTCTGCAATATGACGTTTCCTATCGCGACAGCTGCTGAGTTTTGAAGAAGGAAGATCAGTGAACAATGAACTGTCGCTGGATTAAAGTAACAGAACTTCCTACCCTGCTAACAGATGTGGCAGTAATGACGTCCTCTGCCAGACTTACGTGGCTTGATTTGATCTTGTTAGTCATGCGATGCTCTTCCTCCCTCCTTCCTGCAGGCAGTGAGTTTAAGTATTGTGGGAACCCGGATTTAATAGAGTGATAGCTTCCTGCCTTGTCATGTTTCTGGTTGGCTTCCTTGTTCCCGTCTTGGTAGAGTTTGCATTATGGTTGCTGGAATATTGAAAGAAGCGACTGGGGTACTACAAGGTCCATGTTTTGATAAGCTTCGTTCTTTCGTCGTATTTTTAAAGGACATAGAGTTGATTTTTCAAGTTTTTTTTTTTTTTCGTAAGTGATGCTGAATTCTTGTTAAACTATTAATATAACTGGACTGATAGCTTCCTGCATTGTTTCTCCCTTCCGTGTTCCCATCTTGCCTTCCTATTTGAGAGGATTCGTGTTGTGGTCTCTGGAATATTGAACGAAGCAGCAGGAGTGAGGAACGCGGTACTACAAAGCCCATATTCTAATGTTTTCCTTCTTTTCGTCAGGACTTTATTTCGAAGGTCACAGAGTTTGGGTTTTCATTTGTGTTTGTCAGTGATGCTGCTGTATACTTGTTAAACTATTAGTACAGTCATGAAAAACACTCCTCTCTCGGACGTCCATTTTGTTTCCTTTCTGATCATCTGATAAGGCACTGCACCTCACGTGATGAATGCCTGTTACAAAATATCGCTATCTAGAATACAGCTGTTGGAAATTTAACCTTAATTTTGCCCATAATTTCCTTTATCGTAGGTGAGAAGATAAATGCCAAGAGTGAATGCGATAAAAAGCGAGTTTGATAATTGAGGTTCACTTGTACGATCCGAGGTATCGAAATTTGTCTCGAATTGTGGCTCAGAGCTTCATACAGGTTGAGGAAGGAACGGTCAGCCATGTTTGTTTCCTCTCTTCCATAATACGCAGACGTGGCCGCTGCCTCCTACTGTGTGGTCAGTTTTCCTTCCTTTGATTGAGAAATTCCACTCAAAATTACCATAACGAAATGTAAACAGTGCGGTTATGGGTTAGGATTCTGTAAGGAACTGATTCAAAGCAAGGATCGTGGTGAAAACTGGTTCTCTGTAAGGATTGCGTTTATGGGTTGCTGTTGATCGCAGTCCAAAGTTCAGACTGTCTGTCCTCAAGTGACTTCAACTCCAGACCTTATTTACCCGCCAGCTCCCACACTCCACTTATTTATTACCCATGGCTAAGTGTTGTTTGACTCATTTGTGGTGGGTCTTGGTGTGTGGTTAGTCGTCCTCGCTTAAACTGAGAAATATAACTCAAGGATATCGTAATGTAGTATAAATAGCAGGATTATGGGGAAGGGTTGTGGTAAAGGACTACTGATGCAAGGCAAGGATCGTGCTGAAAATTTATTCGTAGGAAGGATTGCGCTTATGGGGTGCTGTTGATTGCAGATCCATGGTCAGGCTGTCTTCACGCCATCCATTCACGCCGCGCCAAATCTCCAACACTCAGCCACCACCTCCACTGCCCACAGTTGAGTACTGTTTGATTCCCATGGTGACTCTCAGGCCTTGACTAAGCTACATCACCACTTGGAAAGTCTTTAGTTCATTGAGGGCTGTAGTAGGGGGTTGATTGGTTTACTAGTTAATTAAGGCTTTACTCGTCACTGTCCCATCAAAGGTTTTTCTCGTTTGTTTGTTTGTTTGTTTGTTTTTTTTAAGGGAAGTGGGTTTTTTTCCTACTTTCAATATTGAATCAGACATTATTTGAACGAATACTGTTTAATTTTTGTGGTTTAGACAGTTGGCTTCTTTTTTTTTTTTTTCTTAATATGAAATCGGATATTATTCATCCGCCTCTTCCTCTCACTTAACGACTCTTTATTCTGTGCCTCTTCTGGCTTCATCCCTCTTCTTGTTTGTCTCCTGCTTCTCACTTCACTTCATTGTCACCTGTCTTCGCGTTTCTCTGTACAGACCACTTTTCTGTTCGTTTCTATTAATCCCACTTTTTTTTTCCTTGAAGTTTTTTACATAGTGATGGCACCCTCACTTCTAGTTTTAGCTAAACTTCCGATGTAAGCTTATGTGCAGAGGACATCACATTTCTTAAGGTCTTTCTTTTTTACCACCAAATATATCTAAGAGCACTTGTGGTTCATTGAGAAGTCTAGAAATTCATACCCTTTGTCATTCTACCCAGCTGTCTTTATGTACTGGTATGTACTAGTAAGAGATGTACACCAGCTAAACCTTTCAACTATTTGTAACACCAGACAGATTTACCTCTGAAATAATTATCAGTTATAAGATCCAAATTCATAGTGAGCTTCTCTTCATCTTATTCACATAGTGAGCTTCTCTTCATCCTATTCACTGTAGCCCAATATGTTCATTTTTTTTTTCTTTTTTTTTCATTCCTCCTGAGACCTCTTTCTCCAATGGATGGAAAACAAATGAGTGTTAAAGCTTTTCATACTTTATTAACAAATTCAATATACCATTGCATTATTACTAAGTGAAAGTAATGGAATTATAGCATTGCTGCTGTTACTGCTGCTATAACTGTTCTTTACAGAAAATGTTCTAAGATGAAGTCATTGGAGCAACAATGTACTAAATGAGTGGTGAAGTGTGATGATGAACCCAACTCCTTTCCAGTGTCACAGACACACCACCACTGAGCTGTCCCTCCACAGACGGCTCCTCAGTGCCACAGGCGGATGGTGGCATCAGCCCCTGAGGTGAAGAGGAAGGGCTCGTAGGGATGCCAGGTGACGTCCAACACACACAGGTCCTCAAAGCGGGAGTGTCCTCGCAGCTCCTTCAGAGGCACCAGGAACGGGTCCTTCAGCCAGTCACTGAAACCAAGGTGAAAGTGTCAAGTTCTTGTTACATCCAATACATTATATATTGTACACACATATTTGCTGCTACTGAAAACCACAAATTCCTGCTCCTGCATATTACAATCCTTTCACTCTTCTCCCATCACTGTAAGTCGTCATCTTTCACTCACTGCATCTATCATACTAATATGTGGTCTTTTCACCATACTTTCTGCCATCTTTTCTAAGTGACCTCACCATCTTGAGGTGGTGTGTGTGTGTGTGTCATATCAGTGACATATGTAATGCAAACTAATTATTCTATTCATTTTAACATCCTGTCCCAGCTCTGCACAAGCCAGTGGTGTCAAGACTTACTCATACACCATCCCATGAGACACGATGATCCTTCCCTCGTCCGACGCAGAGGCAAACAGCGGGTACTTGCGGTGGAAGGCCACACCACGAATTGCTCCCTTGTGGAACCTCAGCGCATGAGGTGTCCTGGTGCACTCCATCTCAAACCTGTAAGATGACAGAGGCTTAATGCTGGTAAGAGATGTGCACCAGCTAAACCTTTCAACTAATTGTAACACCTGACAGATTTACCTTGAAATTATCAGTTAAAAGATCCAAATTGGCTCCTAAACATTTTATAGAATGTTTATACAGTCTAAGTTAAAAGATCCAAATTGGCTCCTAAACATTTTATAGAATGTTTATACAGTCAAAAAGTTTCCATCAAAAGAACACCAGGGTTTATTCTGAAATAGTTACTACAGCACATTCTTGTTGCTGCTTGTGGCCTCTCCTTGAATCACAACTCTATACAGTCATCCCATAAACATGTATGGAAATCTCTGAAACTAACTTCTTACTCCACACGTGGTGGTCACAAATGCAAGGCAGATGCACCAGTAAGGATTCAAAACCTATGAATTTTCAACTGAAATCTTTCAATCATCTTTTCAGATACACAGTTGGCAGGCTACTGCTATGATTATCCACCTGCCATTCAGTGAACAAATTGATGCAATGAAATGAAACAGAGGCAGGGATACTTCCCTCAAGTCCATCACCAGACCTATGTATGAAGTCCCAGGCATATTTACATCCTTTGTTTTCAAGCTGCCTTGCCATAATGGTTCCAGTTGCAATTGCAGCCAAAGGAATTTTTGTAACCTTGCTACTGACTGACGTGTAGCTCAATAAGCCTGTCTCCCATCCCATACAGTAGCCTCTCCTCACTGCAAGTTTTAGCTTCTTTCCTCTGTCTCCTTCAGCTTATGCAATAATTACTCAGTTTCTGATCACTAGACAGAAGAATAATTGCAGACTGAGGGAATGTCATGCAGCAAGTTTAAAAGGTTTCTACGTATTCATTTTTTCATGGAATTATCACAATACCACAAATTGAAATTGTGGTGTGTGATTAAGGAAGTTCTTGTGAACATGATAGCATTGTCAGATTTTAGGTAATATGTTAAAGTGGGGTGATAAACAACATTTTATCCTAAGCTGCTGATACAAAACAGCTGGTGAGAGCATCACAGCACTTGCTCTCACAGTGCCCAGCTGCTGCTGTCTTGTGTCTACAGCACAAAGTATCTTACTGTCCTTCCTTTCCATTACCTGAAATCTGACAACACCAATGTGTTCAGCAAAACTTCCTTTATCACATACCAACTATTTTCATTTGTGTTGTGATAATTCCATGAAAAATACAGCACAGAACAAAAGGCAATAAACATTTGTAACTCGCATCATCTCCATTATACTTTGAGGATTTAAGCTTTGTAAACCCTTCATATTCAACAATTATTCTTCTGTCCAATGAGCACGAAAACCAAGCAGTATAGCACAGTCTAAGAACACCAAGCAGTATAGCACAGTCTAAGAAAACCAAGCAGTATAGCACAGTCTGAGGGAAAAAGTTCATTCCACAGCACTGCTGCCTCACCAGTTCAGCTTGCGATCGTATCCGCCGACAAGGAAGTGTTCCCCGCCAGGATGGATGGCAATGGAGGACACCCAGCGGCTGTTTGCCCGAACCTTCTTGAGCATCCGCTGCTTCTGCAGGTTGTACACTCGGATGTGTGTCTGGGTCTGTTGAGAGACACGTGTTAGGGGTCAAGGATCTCAAGATGAGTTGTGTTGAGTTATGGGAGACAGACAGTTCAGTGACAGTATTTTTGTCCTACAGTTCATTATCCTTTGTCCTCCAAGGCAGTCTGAAAAGATGGTTGCTTTGAAAAATGAGAGCATGCATTAAAACTAAGAAGATTTTACTTCAGTCTCCGAAGAATGTTTATGAAGAAGTCTTCTCAAGTAATTCCCTTAGAGAACTCACTTGTGCATCAACGCAAAAACCTTTAACAAATGAGAAGATATCTTCCACTTCCTAATTCTCTTTCATTTTATAAGTTCAGCACTCAGAATTGTGCCCTTTAGTGGTTATGGGTTCACAATATGCCTAAACAACCTTACATGCAGTGCTTCACTTCACACTGGTCTTACTATTCTAACATCCTTTCAACAGTTTTGCAGCCTTTCCATCCTAGCCACTACTGGAAGTTCAAATGATGATGTGATGATGATAACAGCCAACAACTCACTGCCAGGTAGAGGAAGGGGTACTTGGGGTGGAAGCTCAGGGCCTGGACACGCCCCTTGCACTTGTTGAAGGGAACCTGTGACCGCCAGCGACTCAGCTGGTGCATCATGACTGAACGGTGGTCACCCTCGGGAATCAGGGTAGCAAAGTAGTCACCCTGCTTGTGCCAGACAACCTGAAATTACCCTGTCTTAATGCCTCTCCCTTTCCAGCATCACACACACACACACACACACACACACACACACACACACACACACACTTCCCAGCAATGGGACTTAAGGCCCATTGCAGTTTATACCTGTTTGACCATTCTGAAGTGCTCCAACACAATCCTGTAGCCTTTGGCCCACTCGTCTGGTGTTGGTTTCCTCCACGTCACAGCAGTCTTCACACGTTCTGGCCCTGCAAGGTTACGAAGGAATTAACAAAACAGAACGAAGAGACTGATAAACTTACAATCTACCCTGCCTACAAAAACCTACAACCTACCCTGCCTGCAATCTGAAGGCACAGCATAATCTAATCATCCTGGGCTACCATCAAGAGCTAGATCATAAAATTTGCTGCTCCCACACTAGGTCCTCTAGTGTTCACCACGGAAACCTCACTCTCTACAGTTTATGGAATGGAGACCTGCCATTTATAAATGCTGCAGAAAAAATGGATAACTGAATTAAAACACTGCAAGAACAACATTATAAGGTCCCATATGAAATTATAAAAGCACATGACTTCTTCCACCCACAAACTTCCATGAGCTAGAACTAAAATTGTATACTTTCAACCATGACCCAAAAAAACAAGAAGCCTAACTTAGCTTCTTCAAAGTACAGACTCTATATTTTTGAGAACCATGTAATTAAAGAGATCAACTGCTGAACTGAATACACTCACATTACAACAACAAAAGCAGGTTCATCTGACAGAAGACCTGCAGATACTCCCCAATTCAGCTCCTGCCTTCACAACAAAAGGACACAACTAACAAAAGAATCACTCATGTCTCCCTAATTCAGCTCCTCCCTTCACAACAAGGTTCATCAGACAAGACTCACGGATGTAGTCTCCCTGGTCTGGCTCCTCCCTGAAGACAGCGTTGGTCTGCTGCACCACCAGCTTGTCCATGAGGTAAGTCTCGGGATTCAGGAAGATCACCTTGTTCTCAATCACGATGGCCAGCAGGAAGAGCTTACTGGATGGGTTCCACGCCACCCACTTGACAGCTGCCTCAACATCAAAGCTGCGCAGGCAACGCCCAGTGCTGATCTCCCAGACTGGAAAGAAAGCAGGACTTCGGTTTAGTGATTAATACAACTAGAGATAATGTAGGCATGCATTGGTATAGGGACTGTAGAGTTGAGAATGTATGAGCAAGATTTCTGTTCAGACAAGTGCACAGATGGAAATGTGAGACAATGCAAGGCATGGCAGCAACTCACTCTTGACAGTGTGGTCGTCTGAGCCGGAGGCGAGGTATTTGCCCTGAGGGTGCACTGAGATGGACCTGATGATGGAGCGGTGGCCCTTGAAGATGTGGCCCAGCATGGTGGGGAACGGCCGCAGGTCCTGGGGCTTTGGCAGCACTGGGATCAAGTCCTGTGGGGGACCAACCAACCTTGAGCTTCATGCAATCAACAAATATAACAAAAGACAAAGATTTTATACAGGAGTATATTGAATAAAAAGCACAAAAGGACACTGCTTCAGTAAAATATTCAGTATGTGAAAGTCTTTGATATCAATGTTATATAATTTTCCAATCACTAACAGTTGATATATTAACCTCAATTAATATTTCTTGGATAGACATTGGGTAAATTGTTTCAACCTTAAAAGAGCATTTGACAAACTTCTTTAAAATTACATGTAACAAACATTTTCTACTTATTTAAAAGGACATTTGACAAACTTTCTCTTTTGAAGGGATATTTAACACACTTTTTCCTGCCCTACCTATCTATCTATACTCCAGGTTGGCAATCCAAATAAGTGGTGGCCCAAACAAGGCACCACACACTCGTACACACATCATTCACACTCTTAGCCCCTCTTACTTCCTGAACTGCTCTTAAGTTAAATGTACTTGGGAAAAAAAAAAAAAAAATTCCTATCTTATTATCCCTCCTATCCTGAGTCTCAGCCATCCCACACTCCTCCCTGTGAGTCTGCAATGCCCAACCACATCCCGCCACCTTACCTTGGACTCAGCCTTGACCCGCATCACTCTCTTCCTCGGGGCGATGTAAAGATCCAAGCATCTCTCAAACCTCTCCTGGAAAAATGATGCAGTGTTAGCAGCCTCACTTCTATGGTGTCCGTAATATCACCACACACAACAATCAGATACGTCACTGATAACTTAAATGCTACTTTATGATACAGAGAGGGAATTAAAACTGACTATTAAAAACCATGCATAAAAAGTTCAATAGCAACATTAGTAGTTGGGTTATTTTCTCTCACTTATCAACAATCCGGCCAATGGTATCACAGTGCTGCTTCTTCATTATAATTTGTTAACTCCTTTATAAACATTTATCAGCAAACCAAAATCTAATCAAACAACTTTGGGGCATTCTCCTCCTGTAGTTAGATTTCAGGAGTGGCATTTTGAGCAGACTCCTTTTATATTCTTATTATTCATGCCCTTGGTCAGACTGATTTAAAACAATACTCAGATTTACCACTTGCCTTGATGTAGAAGTGATAGCCGGGCACCTTCCGCAGACTCCTGTAGGGCTCCCTGTCATTGGGGAGGTACTCAGTGGGAGGGTTGTATGACTGTCCGTGACCTGGCAAGGCAGACACAAAGTACCTCATCAGTTATACTCACCTCAAAGTCATGCTTTTCAGTCTCCACGATAATTCTTGTATCTCCTAAAACACTCCAACACTCAGCCAATGCAAGGAGACCTCAGTACTAATTAACAATCAACAGTCACCTTAAAAATGGTTCAGTACAGTCATGATTATAAGTCCAGTAACCTGCCAAACTCATTTCCAGTGTTTAATTTTCCCCCACTCTTATATCTAATGAAGACAAGACTGACTAGTTTGTCCAACATTACCTCAGCACTTAATGGTGAAGTCAAGGTTATAAAGCTAGTAATCATTGTAATCTGCCACCCACTTCCACTGTGCTTAGTTTTCCCTTAAATCTTACACCCAATACTCGTGAAGACAAGATCAACTAATCAAGAAAACAAGATGATCTCAGCACTCAAGAGATTACCATACAAGACAATAATAGTTCATTAGCACCCCAGACACCTCAGTCACTAGATCACCATACAAGACAGTAATAGTACACTGGCACCCCAGACACCTCAGTCACTCACCCGGCAACTTCAACTTTGGCGCAGGCATGTGGTTGTGTATGCCTCTCAGTCTCTCCGTGTTGGCCCACAGATCGTAGAAGCTGTGTTTCTCTTCCTTCTTGTGGGTGTATTGGATGAGGCCTCGCCGGATCTGCTCTGCTCTCCTCGCCACCCAAGCAGCCTCACTCTGAAACGTGTAAGTTATTGTGAGAGGACAGGCAAGGCTGATCAAAAACCCCTCAGGCCTTGGTGGTTGTCCTGGCATGATGGGTGAAGTGTGGGACTCGCATTTTCATGAGTGTCCTGATGTAAATTTACACCCTGGAGAAAGCCTTGTTTTTTTTTTGTTTTTTTTTTCTTTTCTTCCTTCTTTTTGTACTTCCTACCATGACTTTCCTGGCTGAAAAGTGTTATGCTTATATAAGGTTGGTCTTCAGAGCAATTCATGGCAGTTAACTTTATTTAATTGTAATCTGACAATGAATAACAATAACACAAACTATAAAATCCAAACATTCCTTTGAAATGCTGATAAGCTTCAGAAAAAAGGAACTAATGTATATGTGGGAATACTAAACTCCTAAGCCACATTTCCTCACATTTCTTTGGTACAAGTACAAATGGACTGCAAGAAATTAAACCTGAATTACCTATTTCCTCAACTAGCTATTCTTCCTTTCCCTCTGAATCACTAAAAGGGAAATACCTCAAGTTAATGCATTAGGTTATTCACAGAAACCCAACTCAACAAGAAAAATTCAATCACTGGCAAGTACAGATCCAGACTGACCTTAAGAGAACACAAATGACATTGCTCTCACCCTGGCCAAGCTAACTAAATGACCTGAATTACCTGCCTCAACTAGCTGTTCTTTTCTTCCTTCTGAATCAATAAATGAGAAATCACTCATGTTGCTGCATTTGGTTACTCAGAGATGCCTTATTCCACAATATAATTCACATGTCAACTGACCTTAGAGGGAATGAATGACTGCTTGCTCTCGGGCTGGCCAGACAGCGGCATGTCCATGACCTCGTGGGTGAAGTGGTCTATCCATGGAGCGTACATGTCATAGCTTGCATCGGGAACTCGGTGAGACATGACGCGCTTCACTATGTCTAGATCGCCATCGCTGAGCCTCACGTCTTGGCCTGTCTGCTTGTCAAACACTGTCCGGCTGGAGACAAAACAAGGACATCAGTGCTACAAACATAAGGATAACTGAGTCTTTCTGCCATTAATGGGTTTTTAAAGAATAATACAAATTTATTGGGCAGTACAACAAATTTTAAGTCTAGCTGCTTATTTAGTTTGAGACTGCCAACTTTGATTCTTTGATTCTGGGACATTAAGATGCCTCAAGTCAAATTGCCATTAAACATCAATTGCTGCTAATATAACCACATTACTTCCATTATCTAAGCTCACTGTGGCCACAACCACCCTAATATTGCTCCTAGTTATCTTGTAAGACAGTCAACAGCTGCCTAGTGGAACCCTATCATAGCAAACTCATTAAATATACATGACATTTGGGTAATGACTGACAGAACATGAAGCAAGAAACACAAGGCTGTCAATGCATGTCCCAGTTATGAGTCAGCCACACTCACTTGAAGTCTGGGTTCTCCATCCTGTTGAGGAAGTTGTCCAGGGTGTCACCTCGCTTGGGTTTGAGGATCTGCTTCCCGTCAAGGTCATAGCCAAGGTGAGGATATTCATCATACCACCTGATGGGCACATTTCCTGTTGGACAAATATACCATAAGAATGTTTCTGAGATACCAACAGATGATTGCCACCTGTTAACATGTACCTGGAAATATTCTGTCATTAATTTTTCTGTGAGTTAGTAATATCTGAAAAATACTGTGACTATATGCGAGGTGCCTCATGTTAGAGGAAACACTCAGAGCATAATAATGTAATAAGTCAAAATCCCTTTTCAACAGAATGATCTAAGCACACACTCATGTATAATACCTACTAATCATGGTCTTCTTTGAAGCACAATGTCCACCAATGACCAGTCTGATCCATAATCTTTATATTCACAATTTTTCAATATACTTTCAACTTTGACAAAAAGGTAATAATATCAATACTCCTTTTAACTAGTCATCATAAACCTCTCTTCAACTAACCCATTGTATTGCGCAGATCCTCTTCATCTGACGAATCTTCTTCATACTCGTCCCGCACGCTGGTGGCTGGGGCCGGGGTGATGCCTGAAGGCATGGCTGTGCTGCTGTGGGCTGTGCTTGAGCTGCTGAGGGATGTGGGTGCATCACTTTTTCCTCCGTTAACACCAACTTGCTTACGTTTTTCATTTACTTTGCTTTTCACTTTCTTGAGCCTCACTTTTGCTTGTGGTGGATCATCTATGCCACTGTCTCTGTCCACCTTCACCTCCGACACTGTCCTCTTACTGCCTTTTTCATTTTTGTCATTAGTCTCCTCCTCTTCCTCATCATCACCACTTTCATCTTCAGCATCACTACCTTCTTCTTCTTCATCATCATCATCTTCACTTGCTTCTACTTCATCTTCATCAAGGCTGTCTTCCTCACCACTGTCATTTCCTTCATCCTCCTCTTCACTACCACTGTCATCTTCTATATCACTTGCTTCAGGGTCAGATGAGTCTCCATCTCCCTCTCCATTCATCTCCAGAAAGTTTGTCTGAAAAGGGATTCAAAGTTAAATCAGCTCTTAGCCTCAAAAATACTAATGAAAAATAAAGAAAGAAATATCGAAATATGCTGGCTGCGGGAGGAGATGAGACACACACCTTGAAAGTAACAGTAGAAGATAGTAAGAGATGCAACACAGCGGCAATAAGAGGCTGAAGACAGTAAGAGGAGAGGAGTTGATTTCACCCTGTCTAAAAATATGGTATGAGTGGAACCCCCCATACATTAAAACACCCTATATAAAAAATAAATAAATAAATAAATAAATGTGAAGTATATTCCATACATGGTCAGATGAGGCCCCTGTATGGAGTCAGCAGCTGGGAGGGATGAGAAAAACTGGTGGAAACAACTCAGAACGCCTAACTTCATAGATGCTGTTTTAGCTAGAGATAAGATGTGGTTTCCAGTTTAGATTAAAAGTAAAGGAGACCAAGGATGTTCAGTGTAGAAGAGAGGGAGAGTTAAGTGTTACTGAAGAGGGGATAGTTCTCTGGAAGGCTGTGTAAAGTTGATAGATGGAAGAATTGAGTTCCATTGCAGAACCCACGTCATTAAAAAGAACACTTATTTATGGAGGAAAGTTTAGCAGTTTAATCTAAAACCCACCAAAATCTCCCAGAAAAAAAAAATTATGTCCTCCAACTTGAAACGAGCAGCAAATTTAATATTTACCCAACAGGCCAGTCAACCAGCTGACTACAAAATATAAGCAGGGTGTATCAAAGATGCAAAAAAGGAAAATAAAAACAAAATAACATCTCTTTACTAGTGCGAATCCACCTGCTTATTGAGAAAACAGGTTGCCACGCCACTCTATTGCAGCAGGCTAACTAGTAAACCACAAGGGCTCTACTAGTGATCCACACAGACCTGCTGCCATTTGTGTTTGTCGTAATAGTTTAAAAGCCGTTTCAGATCTGACACCCAACACATGAGTCAGCGAGGCGGCTTCCACACTTCATCACCTCACATTACCTTTAAATCCCCACTAATGCTACCAGACACTCCTCTCCTCACCTTGGGCTCATCCTCCCCAAAGACAGGCTGGGTGGCGGAGGCAATGCTGTCGTGTTTCCTCTTGGCACTCATGGTGATCGCCTCCTTCCCTCTGTGCACGTGTGTTGTGGAGCGCCGCCTGAGCCTCACCAAAACACTGCGCCAAAATGTCGACATCTAGTCTTTTTTTTTCTTTTATCTATGGCTTTATTATACGACTTGATCTTATTACTTTTACTTATAATAAAAAATTACCAATATTTTCACCTCAGAATTTATAATACTTATTTATTTATTGGTTTGACATTTCTTTTTATTAATGTCTTTACCTTTGGTTTTATTATATTACTTTTACTTTTACTTAGAACGAAAATTGGTTGTCAATGTTTCAATAAATCTTACCAATAGTGTGTCCATACGTTTCGCACGAGAGGTGGGTGGTTTGGCCTCCCTCGGTCTTTCCTAGCTTTTTTTTGTTTTCATGTAGGAAGGACACTGGCCAAGGGCAACAAAAATCCAATAAAAAAAATATGCCCACTGAAATGCCAGTCACATAAAAGGGTCAAAGCAGTGGTCAAAAATTGATGAATAAGTGTCTTGAAACCTCCCTCTTGAAGGAATTCAAGTCATAGGAAGGTGGAAATACAGAAGCAGGCAGAGAGTTCCAGAGTTTACCAGAGAAAGGGATGAATGATTGAGAATACTGGTTAACTCTTGCGTTAGAGAGGTGGACAGAATAGGGGTGAGAGAAAAAAGAAAGTCTTGTGCAGCGAGGCCGCGGAAGGAGGGGAGGCATGCAGTTAGCAAGATCAGAAGAGCAGTTAGCATGAAAATAGCGGTAGAAGACAGCTAGATATGCAACATTGCGGCGGTGAGAGAGAGGCTGAAGACAGTCAGTTAGAGGAGAGGAGTTGATGAGACGAAAAGCTTTTGATTCCACCCTGTCTAGAAGAGCAGTATGAGTGGAACCCCCCCAGACATGTGAAGCATACTCCATACATGGACGGATAAGGCCCTTGTAAAGAGTTAGCAGCTGGGGGGGTGAGAAAAACTGGCGGAGACGTCTCAGAACACCTAACTTCATAGAAGCTGTTTTAGCTAGAGATGAGATGTGAAGTTTCCAGTTCAGATTATAAGTAAAGGACAGACCGAGGATGTTCAGTGTAGAAGAGGGGGACAGTTGAGTGTCATTGAAGAAGAGGAGATAGTTGTCTGGAAGGTTGTGTCGAGTTGATAGATGGAGGAATTGAGTTTTTGAAGAATTGAACAATACCAAGTTTGCTCTGCCCCAATCAGAAATTTTAGAAAGATCAGAAGTCAAGCGTTCTGTGGCTTCCCTGCGTGATATGTTTGCCTCCTGAAGGGTTGGACGTCTATGAAAAGACGTGGAAAAATGCAGGGTGGTATCATCAGCGTAGGAGTGGATAGGACAAGAAGTTTGGTTTAGAAGATCATTAAGGAATAATAAGAAGAGAGTGGGTGACAGGACAGAATCCTGAGGAACACCACTGTTAATAGATTTATGAGAAGAACAGTGACCGTCTACCACAGCAGTAATAGAACTGTCAGAAAGGAAACTTGAGATGAAGTTACAGAGAGAAGGATAGAAACCATAGGAGGGTAGTTTGGAAATCAAAGCTTTGTGCCACTCTATCAAAAGCTTTTGATATGTCCAAGGCAACAGCAAAAGTTTCACCAAAATCTCTAAAAGAGGATGACCAAGACTCAATAAGGAAAGCCAGAAGATCACCAGTAGAGCGGCTTTGACGGAACCCATACTGGCGATCAGATAGAACGTTGTGAAGTGATAGATGTTTAAGAATCTTCCTGTTGAGGATAGATTCAAAAACTTTAGAGTAACTATGACTCCTGGAGGGCACGGAATGGTGTCATGCCGTGACTCCCCGAGTGACGTGAAAACCCTCCTTGAGACTTAGTTACTGGGGAAGTGTGCCTCCTAGTGGCGCCCGCTGGTAACGTAGGAACAAACCTGCCGGGGCAGGATTGGGCCTACGGTTAAAGTGCTTCCCCACGAGATGAATGTGAGGCGGGAAGTTGGACAATATTCCATCCTCTCTTATCAGACGTTCATAGAGTAATGGGGTTCCGCCAGGCTTCGGAGCCCAGAACAGCTTCACTGATCCGGAGTCCTTCTGCTCCTCCGGGTTCTCTATCCCGTTGGGGTGGGGGCCGTCGGGGTGATTTACCGCGTCGGTGGGCCAAACCCACTTACCCTCGACATCGGTAGTCACTCTGGCGCTTCCGGGATGACGGCCCGGTGGTTGGAAGGTAGTTCTTATCCTGCCTGAAGACCAGCGGGTTCATGGCTTTGATAATGGGGTACACGGTGCGGATGCGGTACCAGTCCCCCCCTGGTCCGAGGGGCGGGCATAGAGCCTGTGTTCGTCCTTAGGATCAAAGGCGCTCTAGCAGAAGGCGTACGTCTGCGAACCGATGTTTCGTGCTGCGGCGAGCCTAGTAAAGCAGGTAGCCAACTGCCTGGTCTGAGGGTGGCGTCCTCAGCTGGAATCCTGTCGGGGGCGACCTCGGCAGGTAGGTTTCGCATCACCTGTGCCGTTGAAGACGGTAGGTGTGAGTAGTGCTGGCTCTGCCCACTACCCTGTCGTCCCCCCACAAGGGGTTGTCCTGGCCGCCTGCTATCGGCTGCTTGGTTACCAAGTGCGGGTAAAAGGCAGTCGGACAAAGCATGACTCGTACCTGCTTCTAACATTTCCTTCCTTCGTCCTGGAGGAAAGAGTCTGTTGGAATAATTTCTCTCATTCGCTCTGAAATCACGCCCTTACGCCGTACCTCCCTCAGGATTGTGACTGCGGGGCACGGGGGTCGGGACACCTTGGTGGAAAGCGGGAGGGAAGGTCACTGGTCACTCTGCCACAGTCCTCCCTGTGGCACCAAAGTTTTGAGGAAAGATTAGCTTTTGAGGACCTTCCATAAACTCTTAGATATTTTAGTTTTCATCCCGGACAAGGGCAAGACTATGATAAATCAGTGCCCTTGTTTGGTATGGTCACAGTACATGGTCTGTTCATCCCGATATTGCCATAAAAAAAAAAAAAAAATGACAGCCACTTGTGCATCACCAACCAAAGTTCAAAATGTTAACAATAGTAAGTGCCAAGGGGACCCACACATCATTTCCATCATAATCTGAGTCATACAGCCATCAGCCTCACAGTGAGTTGCCATGCCACTGTCCACAGCTACTGTTAAGAGGACCCTCACATCATTCCCATCACAATCAGTCACACAGCCACCAGTCTCACAAAGGCTTAAATTAAATGGATCCACCACACTTCAAAATGAAATCAAATATGTATGAAATCTATAATTTATTAATACATAATATACTGTACAATTTTCCTGTTAACACTAGAAAAGGTGACATGTTTCAATTTTCCTTAATGTCAACAAGGTGCACCCACACTCTCCCTTAGTAGAACTTGAATTCCCGGTCAGCATACGCCACCTGGCCAGTTCTGATCTTCTTCTCAAACTGATCCTGAAATTGAGAAAAAATAATAAGTAAATAAAAATTTAAAAAACAAGAAAAATTACAAGAAAAAGGAAAGCTAAGCCATCAATATTCACACATACTAAAACCAAATGTCCACAGTGAACCAAATCAATAAGCACAAATCAATAAGCCAGTGTAAGGCAGGGCGGTCTGGAAGTCACACCCCCTGCCTCCTTCCTTTATGACATCCTTGCTACTTCAACAAATTCATATATTTACATTTCCAACCACCTTATCAATCAACCTTACCCTAAACTGATATTTTCTTCAGTATCAACAGGAAGACAATAACAAGACACTAAACCTTTTAAAAAACACTAGAAATAAATAAAAAAAAAAAAAACTGACAGGAGGAGCAGCTTCTTAATAAACTATCTACACCAAACACAGTCCCTCCTCTAAAACAATTTAATTACTGAAGGCATTTAAAAGATGAAAATGTGTGAAAATGCAGCTTGTCACTTCTCCCAGCGTGTTACCTTGTCCCTCTTCAGCAGCAGCCCGTAGCCGAGGATGGGCGCGACAATCATGAGGGTGCCCAGGAGGGAAGCCTTGGGGGTCGGCCGGAAGAAGTCATACTGTGTGGCTCGCATGGACATGAACCGCTGCAGGGCCGGGTCAAACTGTAAGGCAATGAGGAGGTGCATTAATAATTTGACTGGTTGGTATGGCTACATGATGATGATGATGATGATGATGATGATGATGATGATGATGATGATGATGATGATAATAATAATAATAATAATAATAATATAGTCACGTTACAATGTACATGTAATTTGCCTTGTGGACTCTGAAGGAAATGTAAATGGAGTCATATATATACATACATAAATACTTCATACAATTAACATATTTTAAAGGACAAAATATAAGAAAAAAACACTAAAAGCTAAAATTTTTAAGATACAGAATCAAGAGAGAGAGAGAGAGAGAGAGAGAGAGAGAGAGAGAGAGAGTCAGCAGTAATATGCCTGTGTCCAGTGCAGCCAAGAATTAGGAGAAAAATAAATAAGAAATTGTCTACAAATAAAAAAAATCCATAAAATAATAATAATAAGCAACTGGACACAAAATAAGAGGGCAATAGTGTGAAATAATACGCAAAATAGGAAATAAGTAGGGAAATATCCGCAGAACGAGAGAAATAGCAAGAAAAGTCTGCAAAAGTGAAATAATTAAGAAGTGGTCTGCAGAACAAGAAACAACGAGGAAAATCTGAAAAAAAACAAGAAAACAATAATAAAAAGATATAACAAAAGTGAGTATCAAGCGCAGGCAAGGAAATACAAGGGAAATAAGTATGAAATAGACTAAAAATACAACAAATAAAGCCAGCCAGCCATTCCCCAGTCCCAGTCTTTCTGGCTCTCTCCGCCTCCCACTCACCAGGGCGCCCCCCTCCCCAGAGCCGTGGCGGTACGGGTTGAGCACTTGCTTCTGGTACTCCCTCTTGATGGCAGCTTTGATAGCCGCCCTCTCCCTGATCGCGGAAACACTTTCTGGTCCGTCTGCCATGTTGATCTCTGCCGTCCGCTGATTCCTCAGGGACCTGGGATGTAAGAGTCTGATTTCCTTAACTTGTCAAAATTATCTATCTTCCAATTTTTTTTATTATTGCTATAGAACAAATGATTTTTCTAGTCAAAATTTTCTATATTTGCTGATTTATTACTTTTCTTTATATATAAGTCCTCTTCATTAAAGTTTTATAATATTATCTAATTTGTATTATAAAGGGAATAGAACGCTAGAGATTTTTCTTTACTCAAAATTTTACTTATTTCTATCAACAATATTTTGTTATGCATATTTGATGAAAGCTAATCATACTTGCATTGCTATGAAAGATATATATATATATATATATATATATATATATATATATATATATATATATATATATATATATATATATATATATATATATATATATATATATATATATATATATATATATATATCGAGAGAGAGAGAGAGAGAGAGAGAGAGAGAGAGAGAGAGAGAGAGAGAGAGAGCTTTTTTTATTTACTTATTTTCTTCCATTTTCTCGTTTTCTTTATGCCTGTGTATGTCAGGGTTATCATCATCATCAGCAGGAATGTCTTGCAAGGGATAGCTAATTGGTCCATGCTAGACTCCTTGAACATTCCTTTGAACCTCCACAAAGACACGGTAGCGAAAAAAAAAAAAAAAGAACTTGCATTTCTTCATGTTCTCATTCTCTCATTTTCCTCTCACACCTTTCACTTATCCTCTATTTCACTTTCTCTTGTTCTCCTCCTCCTCCTCTCCCACACTCGATCAACTTTCCTCTTTCATCAACTTGTCATTACTAAAGATGGAGGGCTGGGAAGGGAAATTCTGATCATCGAGTGCATTTCATCTTATACAGTTAAAAGTATTGTTTCCTCATTTTCTCTTCAATGCAGTACAAGTCTTCAAATCTATAGCGTTACAAGACGTCATGCTGATAACCTACTTAATAAAGGGTTTAATCTAATCTTTATTTGCTTATCTACCTTCAGATACATCTCTTCTGATTCTTGTTCTTCAGAGCTCGCCAAGGGAATGTTTCTAATAAGTTTTTACAAGTACCCTTTTTCATTCTGGCACACTGCAATACACTCCTTCCTTATCTACGAAAGGAAGGGCTCAATCTAATATTTATCTGTTCATCTCTACCTCTCCTGATGCTTATTCTTCAAAGCTTTTTACTTGTTCCCCTTCAGCCTTGCACTCTACAGTACTCTCACACTCCTCTCTCTCTCAGACGTTCCAGCACTCCAGTTTCACAATAACAAAGGGAACACTGTTGGAATAATTCTCTCTTACTGTACATTGCATTAGGTGAATATACACAGGGATTCTTCAGCACACCTTTATTAACTAGAAGCTTGTGCATTGTCATCTCTCAGATGCCTCCATCTCCTCCTTGACGAGCCTGTATGCCTCAGGGAAAGTGAGGGGCGCCTTCCTCTTCTTTATGTACTGCAAGGCAACACAGGGAAGGCTCAGGACTCAGTTATAGTCTTTCTGGTAAACTCTGGAACTCCCTGCCTGCTTCTATATCATTTGGGGTCTCTCAAAAAGGTTTCAATATGCCTTTCTGATTTTGGATAATCTTTTTGGCTTTACTCTTTGGGGACTGGCATCTTCAAAGGGCATTTTTTTTCTGTCTTTTTTGTAGCCCTTGCCAGACCCTCTCATACATAAAAAAATAAACTGGATAAGATAAATACAAACTTACAGCAAAATAACAGAGCAATGAATTTCTACACAACTTTCAAATCTAAACTTTTACAAGATTAAATTGGAACTTACCTTTTTTTATTGAATTATTTTCACAAATGAACAAAACATACATTCTCCTTCCACACAACACACAATCACCTGTTATGGCATTCTTTAGTACTTTACAACATAGGTTATTCCACACACCTTCTCAGTGCGCCGCAGGGAGGTGTAGCGGAAGGAAGAGACAAGTGTGGAGGTGTAGGCTTGGTACATCACCTGCTGGCTGTCCAGGAACTGCCTCACAAGCGCCACCTGCTGCTGCATCACCTCCTCCACCCCCAGCCCACTGCCGGACAGCAAAGTACTGCTGGTGGTACCTGCAATGGTGATTCCCTGACTGATTAAGTCCTCCAAACTGTCCTCTAACTCTCCCACTTTATAATTCTACTCTTATACACTTCAGTCTCTTTATAGCACAGTTAAATAAATAACATCACAATAAAATGAGGGAAAAAATGATTAGAAGAATAAGAAAACTGTACAAAAAAGATAGTTGAGACAATATTACACCTTACACACTTTCTTTTCCTCCCACTGACCTGTGAATGGTGGCAGTGTGTAGGGGGAGGCAGCATGGCCAGTGTGAGCAGTGTAGAGGCAGCAGCAGGGCCACATGCCAGGCTGCAGGAAGGGAGGCTTGCCCTGAGGAACACACAAATCAATCTTAACATATCACACCACAGTATTAAGTAAAATTTTACAGCATGGTAAAGATCTGTATTGTAAATGGTGAGTGTATGAGTGTGTGGTGGGATTGCCAGCCTGGTATACAGAGAGACAGATAGATAAATAGATAGAAATTGCTTTAACTAATCTTGCTGGAACCAAGTAAAGACTGTAGCTGGAATGGTGAGGTGTTGGTGGATGTCTAACCTGAGAAAGTAACAATTTATCAATGTACCAATAAGTCAATTCAAAGTTCTATTCTCCAATGGTAACACTAATATCTCAGGCAATATACAGATTCCTCACCCAGTGTCCATAAGCTGCCCTTCTGCTGGAGTGCTTGTGGGAGTGAGATCTGCGTCGGGAGGGCTCAGACGTGGAAGATGATGACTCACTTGATGATGATGATGATGATGATGAAGAGGGAGATCTGTGCTTCTTTCTGCTTTTCCTTGTCATTCTCTCAGTTTCCTTATGCTTTCTGTGTGATGTTTTGTGTGCTTTCCTTGCCTTGTGGTGATGGTGGCGGCGGTGTAGGTGGTGACTCTGCTTATGGCTCTTGCTTCTATGTTCAGACTCATCATTTTTAGAGGAACGAGACTCCTGGTGTTTTCTGTGAGATGCTTTCGAAGATAAAGTAACAGAATGTCTTGTTTGGGAGCTAATACTGTGCCTCTTGCTTCCTCCACTTTGTTTGCTTCTTTCACTTTTCACAGTACTTGCTGACGTGGAGACCTGCGAGTTTTCTTGTACTTCTGAGACAACTGTGGACTCCTGTGTTCCTCCTGAGGCATCCCTTCTGTAGGACAAGGCATCCTCTTCCATCTCGCTGGCCGGAACTTGCTCTGATATTTGGCTGTCAGACGCTGTGGCAATGGTACCTTCAGATGCTGATTTGTGCCTTACCTTTGTTTTTCCCTTGATGGTTTGCTTAGAGGGCTTCAGGAGCTTTATTTTCCCTTCATTTATTGCATCAAAGCTCAGCGAGGACTTTCTTCGGGAGGAGTGGAAAACATCACTGCCAGCTTGAGGTAAAAGTAATCTTACAGCTGTGTGGGGCTCGTCCTCCTCCTCCTCTTCCTCCCCATCCTTTTGTCTAGAGTAAAATAAGCTTGACTTGGAGGAGGCAAAAAGATTAGCTCCTCCTGATGCTCCTGCTTGCTCATCTTTGGAAACTTTAGCTGCCTTGCTTTGTGGCTTTCCTGTGAGTTTGTTGTCTGGCTGAGGTTTGTTTCTGCCTGCAATGTCATCACTCTTAACAGAATAATGAGCTGGGGAATCATGTAAGGATCTGCCACTGTCCTCTTCCTCCCCTAACAGTTCCTCTACATCAATTACATTCTTCAGATTTAGCACATCATCTGAGCTGTCATTTGTTTCACTGTTACCAGCAGCAGTACTCTCCTTATCACTGCCAAGCTTTTCACTGGTTAATGTCACTTCACTCAGATAGTGTGCTAAGTTTTCATCATCAATATCCTCTGAAGAATCATAATTGGCACCTTTACTTGCTTTGGGAGTAACACGAAGGTCAGATTTGTCAGCTTGATCCTTTTCCGCTGCATTTTTCCTCTGCTTAGTTTCTCTTGATGGTTCATGATTTTTAGGACCAGAAGCATTTATATTATACTTTCTCAAATATTTTTCCTCTAAAGTACTGAATTTATCCTTGGTGGGAGACTTCTTATCCTTACTACCGCTGTACTTGTCACTGAGAGCTGTGATGTCTGAGAGGAGTCCCCCTGTGGCTGTCTTCTGGTGTGAGTGAGTCTTAGGTGCCCTGGAATCCACATGCAGGGAGAGGTCACTTGACACACTCAAGTCGTCAGGTGGGTGATCGGCACCTGACACAGAGGATGCAGAGTCTTCCCATGGCCGGCTGTTCTGCTTCAGGTGGTGTGTCTTACGGCTCAGCTGGTTCAAGTATGCCTGTGCACAGAAAGACACGACAGTAAGTGGCCTGGGAGATGGTAGGAAACATAGTCTGCCAGTAATACAGAGGAGAGGGAAGATGGAAAGCCATTCAGTAATTCAAGATTTGTAGACTGATATGTAGAGGGAAAATAGCAAAGAACCATTAATGAAGAAGGTGATACTGCATTTTCTCTAATCACAAAGTAGCAAGATTGATAAATAAATAAATAATAGAATATAAACATTCATGAACAAAGACATATAAAATATAATTTGATGTAACTGCACTAATCAACAGGTAAACACTTGAAATGAAAGATGGATTAAAAGGTAAAAATTCTAGTCTGGGATAAACAAACAAGTAAACAAATACACCAATACAAATAAATGAATTACTTGAAACATTTCTAATCTATCAGGTACAGAAACTCTACATTTATAAAGCAGAATAACAATTACTCTACCAGATATCTGTATGTGTAAATCAACTTCCTTTAAAACACTATTACTACTACTGTGCTATCAATGCATCCATCCTCACCTCCACATCGCTGTCTGAAGCCATCTGTGTCTGGAAGTGAAATACAAAACACCACTGAATTATCAACACAACTCACTGACATGTATTCCTGCATCATTAACACCTAACAATCACTCCTCCTTCCTTACAGACCAGGACTTTTCAAGTTGATTGGTTGACACCCCAAGTTAGCCACAGATCACATGGGTACTCCTCTCGTGGCTCATCTGAGGGTTTGACTGCATGACAACTGTGACATTTTCATCTTAACTTATTCCGTCCATTCATTCTCGTCTTTCTCGCACGTGATCAAACTAATCTGTCTGTTCTCACTTCACTGGTACTCTTAGGATGCTTCAAGTTCCCAGTTATGTCTTCTTTCAGAGTAGCAATGCATATCTACATATATACTGCTTGTGTTCTCCTTAGTGGTTTCTCATGGGCCAAGAGTACCGCCACTCCTCAGAAGCACCACTTGATTGTCTTGTTTGAAAATTTGTTCCCATCATTTTCTACCATATGCAAGTTAGAAAACTTAAAGAATAATATGGTACTACAAACAGAAAGGCATCATATACAATCTCAGTGTCATATGTATTCGTATATTTTTTCCACTGATTTGACCTTCTTTATATGAATCTTGTTTATCCTTCAAGGAGTAAAATGATCAATAGAGAAGTGCCTTGGAACTTGGTCAATTAAAAAAGCTTATATCTAAGAATCAGGGGAGTAAAAGCTAACATATATCCATTATTCATATTTATTCATCTATAAAGCCATACAGTGCAGAGTTAACATTGCAACAGTGCATCATCAGTCTCACCTCAATACTGGCAGCTGGATTAATGGCTACACAGCTGCACTAATTTGCATAAGCAGCTGATCTCAAGACAATGCATGCCAAAAGTTCTACTTGAATACTTGTGATGACCAGACAAAGCATCAATACCTAACTGCTCCTCAAAGCTGACAGTTGTTTGTACTAGTTGTTTAAATAAATAGATTTCCATATAACAGTGCTGAATGGTGAAGAAAATAAATAAATAAATAAAAGGTGCTGTGATTTGCAGGTATTTAGAAAAAAATGAATAATAAAATAAAGGTCTTGAGATAAACATAATGATATACGAGTTTACTATTACTGCTGCTGCTGCTACTAATATTATTATAACTATCACTACTACCACTATTTCTCCTTCTCTTCCTCCTACTACTATTACAACAATAACTAACAATAACTACTACTGTACTACTAGTACTGCTGCTGCTGTTGCAACTGCTACTACTACTGTCACTATTTTTCCTCTTCCTCCTCCTCCTCATTTTGCAACAACTGCTACTACTATTACTGCTGATGCTGCTAAAACTACTACTACTACTACTTCTCCTCCTCCCACTATGACTACAACAACCACCACTACTACTAACTTACCTATCTATACACCAGACCAACACCCACCACCAAGGAGTGCAGCTGACACAAAGCATATGTGCAGAGACCCACACTCACCCACACTCACACTTACAAGACCCACAAGCACTCCCTCACACCTCAGTCTTCTGAACCCCAGCAGGGTAATGACCAGTCCTCACCAACCACACTACATGAGGATCTACTGCATTGCATATGCAGACCTGTAATAAGAATAAGAAGAATAAGAATAATGATAATACAACAAAACCTCCGTAAGTCAGCAAGGGAACAAAATACTTTAAAAACATGAACTTCATAAAATGTGGTACTGAAAATATATATATATATATATATATATATATATATATATATATATATATATATATATATATATATATATATATATATATATATATATATATATTTGTTGCCTTTGGCCAGAGATCCTCTTACAAAAAAACAGACAAAAAGAAGAGAGAGAGAGAGAAAAAAAAAAGATCTGTGAAGGAAATTGTGATGGATATGATACTTTATAAATCTTTTAAAAGGCAAGTTCAGTGTTTGGTTGCCTGAAGACATAAGACAGCAGTGTGGTTAGGGTTAAAATTAATTGTAAGACTCATTAAGTAAGAAGTTCTGCATATCCTTTACCACTCTCCACATCAATATTCAGATACCTATACAATATCTGCAAAAACAAAACTTGACTCATTTTTACTATACTTATCAGATCCCACTTCACTGTAACCAAGCAGCCAGAGTCTTTCTTCTATTTTTTTCAACAAGAAGGGGCAAGCCAGGGGGGTCTACACACATGAGTCTGGGCAGAGGTGGCTCTTGGTGGGTATATGTACTTCATATCTTGAAGTGGCTTACTCTTAATGCTATCAACTCTGATATTATGAAGTGGAGCATGCAGTTCCTACCTAGCAACAGCCATTCCAGAAAATAGCTGGTATGCTTTACAACTTTAATTCTGGAGGAAGGTATGAATAGGGTGAATGCCAGGGAAGAGATTGCCTGCCTATCACCACAAAAAAAGTTAGAAAGACTCTTAAGCCACCTGCACATAAGGGAAAGACAGGAAGCTAAAAGAAATGATGATATTGATGGGAAGATGAAATCAGAGTATATGCCTATTGGGATTTGTCATGATTTCTTTTGCACTGATTGTATGTGTCATATATCGAAAAACAACCTCTCTCTGCTTCCTTTCCTGTGTCTGTGGTTTGAGTCAAGGAGTTTCCTACATTCCTTCCTTTCAAATTCCAAGAATAAAGCTTTAGTTCAGCACACAGTCAGTCAGTCAGTCAGTCAGTCAGCCAGTCAGTCAGTCAGCCAGCCAATCAGTCAGTTAGAGCACATTAAAGTTGCTACCTCTACCATCCTTGGCACTATACCATAAGACAGTCAATCACCCAGTCAGTCAGATCACAATAAGGTTGTTCCCCTTCCCTGCTTGCCACTACACCACCTGCCTCTAGTGTGGTGATGGTGGTGGTACATGACAGGGTGGCTCCTAAGGGTGCCTATCATATGAGTGAGTGCAGCGAATCACTCAGGCACAACCTTATGTATAGTACTTGATGAACAGGACTCTTGAATGATCATACAGCAATGATCTCTTACAATTTAGATAAGAAGAATGAATAATAAATATGATGAAATTTCACCAGTCAAAAGCAGCATGATAAAATTTACTCCAAGATTGGTAATATAAGAAATTGCTCTGAGGTATAATTTTGTTTCCTTTATGTACAATAAATCTCATTTCACTTGAAAGGAAAAATAATATAAATTAATAAAAAAATTAGAAAATTAAAAAATTAAAAAATTAGAAAAAAAAAAAAAAAAAAAAAAAAATATATATATATATATATATATATATATATATATATATATATATATATATATATATATATATATATATATATATATATATATATATATATATATATATATATATATATATATATATATATATATATAATAAATAAATTAAATTAAACAAAACTCAAACTTTTAACAATTTCATGAATATTGGTTCCTAGTAACATTCACCAATCTTTACTCAGCAACTCTATCAAATATATATATAACAAGTCTGACAAGTGGTGGGTATGACAGAGGAAGGCACAGAAGACTGAGTGTATTGGAGAAGGCTGATCTGCTGTGGCGACCAGTAATGAGAGCAGACCAAAGGAGGAAGATATAGGAAGTCTGACAGAACACCCCTTTCACTGGTGTGGTTGTCCCTTTAACTTCCATAGTGTAAAAATGGTTTGCATCAACACAGAAATAAAAAAATAGATTAATTTTGCCTTTTCTAGCCTACAGCACTACTTGAGAGACTAGTACAAGTGTATAAAAAGTAGTAAGTGATTATGGAAAGAAAAGTTGTCTAAAGTAATACAAATAAAAATTGGTGATTGTGGGAAAAACTGTAGCAGTGAAAGAGTTACACAGGAAGTCTCATGATGCAATACAAGTAATATCTGTCACAGCTCATCATGGCTTCCCTCCACTACTCTGTTTTTCCCATACATTTAACTACATTCACCCATCACTCCTTTGACAATTATCAATTGACACAATAAACATCAGCTCATCATTTTAAGACCTCTGGCTAAGGGCTACATAAAAAAGACGCACTATATGTGACAGTCCCTAAAAGAGTTGAGCCAAACTATTATCCAAAACTGGGGAAGTGTCATGAAATCTCCTTATAGACTAAAGTTTAAGTCATGCTGGGGAGGGGGTGGGGCACTCGTGGAGAATTGGGGTCCTGGGCTGGCTGCGCTATCGGCAACGTATTTCTGTTGCAGCCAACCTGGGGCCACAATTCTCCATGGGTTATATAATCACCGGTCCTCCACTATAACCAAATCTAACCTTCCCATGCACACAATAATACTCACACATCACTCAAGTATGCTCATCTATGGTACTGGCACGACAAGACAAGCAGTAATGCCCGTGATTAAATACCGCTGGTTTCTGTCACCTACCTCCACTCAACTAACCTGACTCGGCCTTCCCATGGACTTTTTCAATATCCACCCATCACTCCCAAAGAATTATCAACTATATTTTAAGCATGACATGACAAACACGAATTCCCGCAATGAAGTACCGCTTATTTCCGTCACGGGTGAGAATGATCTCTTCTTCACTAACCTACCCTGACCTGACCTCCCCGTACATTTGTCAATATTTTTCATCACTCCTTGCGAATTATCATCTACATTACAACCATGGCAAGACAAACATTAGTCACCATAATGAAATAACTGATTTGTCACAGCTGAGAATGTCCTGCCCTCCACTAACCTAACCTGACCTGACCTTCCTCCACATGTTCCTACACGTTCAGTACACTCCAAACAAAAACCTCATTCTATGCACGTAAAATAACCTAAGACTGATTGAAAAACATACAAATTACGTACCAAAATTCCAGGTTGGGAAAATAATAAAGCCCTCTCGTGATGACGTCAGTTCAAAACAAAGGCCTTAGCCAATCAGGGAGGTCCATGACATAGCTGTAACCAATGGGAGCTGTCCATGTGAAGACGCTCCACCAATGGCATGTCTCCAAGTTAGTCACAACCCCCTGCCTTCTCTGTATAGACGAGAAAAACTTACTGAATACATGGGATTATATCTTAATACTCGTTTGAACCTCTTTAAGATTCGCCGTGTTATCGCATTATATATAAAACTAACTATAATTACAAATTACGCTAATATTTATAAATGTAAATGTATGGGGAAGTCTCAAAATATAACCTGAGATAAATAAGTTTTCCCTGAAATACATTTTCATAAGATTCCGCTCATTTAAGGATTATAAATGAATAATAACCATCAAATAATATATAGAAAAGCTATATTAATCAATATTAGTCACAACTATCACAAAATAACTTTTAAATTTTGAGTTCACGCTAAAATACCAGAACCAGATCGTCTTTTGTTATACCACGGATCCTAATAGGAGCCACAGATACACACGCCTATACACCATTCCTGGGAGAGCCAATGGGAGGCCTCCACTTGTATCAGCGACGAGGAAATATAGGGATTTAGGGAGCAGTCGTGGGCTAGAAGAGAGGGAGAGGAGACGCGCTCACTCGCCACTCCAGGTCATCAGTCGACGCAATGAAGATCTACATTCTCCTCGCCCTCCTGGGAGTCGCCCTGGTGGAAGCCAAGGTGTACTTCCAGGAGACGTTCAGTGACGATGGTGAGTATAAGTGTGCAAGTGTACTGAAGTGTATATGAGTTTGTTAGAGTGAGTGTGGGAGAGAGGGAGAGGGACCGGCTTGAGGGCGTGTCTGGGTATCTGTAATTGTTTAGTGTCTGTTACTCACGGTTTTTGTGTTACTTTAGGTGTTTTTATTGCTTTTAAGTGTATTTTTGGCTGTAGGGTATGTGGTGTGTACTTTGAGAAGTAATATATGCTATGTGCACTTAGGGGTGGTAGGAGGTGACCGGTTCGGTGCGATAGTAAGTTAGGTGGGTTTAACTCCTTATCTGTGCTGTTTCAGAGGTTTAAAGGGTGATTTTAATGTATGTTGGTGTGTAGGAGTAGTGGTGAGAGCTGTGAAGGATTGCAGGACTTGGGCTACGTGTCCTGAGCGCAGGGTTTATGAGGTCCTTCCGAGGCAGGAGCAGGAGTCATTTTCTCATTAGTACTGCCGGCCGCTACTTCCTCTTCCTTCCTCATGGCTAGCTATCTGAGCCGGGGCGGGTGAGGAAGCCCCATAACCGCGCTACTCTGCATGTCTGTCACACCCCGTAGCCATGAACCCGTTGACATAAAGTAATGTAAAGGAATTTAAAGCTACAAGATGTCCGGAGGCGGTGTAAAAATGCCAGGAAGGTTGAACTGGGAGGTATGACGTGTTCTTAGCACCGTAGCAATGTAAGGTTGAAGTGGTAAGTTGCATAATTTCTTCTGCTCTACATTTCCCTCTTACTCCTGGTCGTGGACACTGGTGCTGTGGTGGTGTGTGGCTGGTAGTTACTGGTGGCGGACACGGCATGGTGGTGGGATGGATGTGGGAGGAAAGGAAGGTTTGGGGAGGTGGGGGACGTTGTCAGCACAGTCTCTCTCTACGTTCCCCTCCGGCCATGCCACATGAAGGCAACGTGGCAGAACACTTCGAGAATGTCAAGATGCTAGGACAGTTGGGTGTGGGTGGGATCAGCTTAATTAAGCAAGGAGTCAACTTGTAGTACTAGTTTGCCTGGTAGGTCGTTTTATGCATTGGTAAGGAATTTAGAAATCTTACGTTAATTATGCACACAGATTATGTTCAGGTGACTGTAGAAAGTGTAACAGATGTACCTGTCATTCCTTCCTTCGTGACTAAAACCACTGTAGGTGAGAAGTCGTGAGACTTGATAACTCTTAGTGAAAGCCAGCTTCATTGTAGTGACATTACATATTATAGCTAAAGATAGCCTTGATTTCTGGTCATTCCTACATATTCCAGAAGCTTGAATGTTGGTTTTACTTACTTGAGACATGAATACTGCAGTTAGTGGCTGGATTAAAATTGATTTATTGGATGGGCAGAATGGTGTGGGTGGGACAAGTATCCTAAGTAGACTACTTCCATTTCAGACTGGGCGTCTCGATGGGTTCAATCAGAACACAAAGGGAAGGAATTTGGCAAGTTCAAGTTGACACCTGGCAAGTTCTATGGTGATGCTGAGAAGGACAAGGGCATCCAGACCTCCCAGGTGGGTTGTGCTCCAGCATGTGATTGATTGCCTGCATGCTTGTTGCATTAATTGTTTCTAGTTTCAGAAATCTTCATAATCAAAAAAACTGCTTAGAAATCATGAATGGGTTTTAATTTTAAATTTGTTAGTAATGATTTAATAAACTCACAAATGTTGGGGTTTAGATGTGGCAGTGCCCATGAAGGCTTGTCCACACACTGCCTTGTAGCATGGTGGTGGTGGTAGTGAAAAATCTAGTTTCCCAGACACCCACCCTGTGGAGTACTGTCTGAGTCAGATTATTGGCATGTTGAGTGTAGGAAGACACTCGGAGTAAGTTGCTCTCAGTTCATGCCCTTTCACAGCCTATAGTGTGGATGTGGAGATTTTTCAGTATTAATCAGCATCCAAAAGACAATACATGAGGTGCAAATGAACATAACTGAGCCATGTATTTTCACAAGTATAGATGTAGGTAATTGTTATGCCTTATTTGTATTAGAACCCTGGAAGATGCAACTAAACTTGTGAAAGGGATGAGGATAATGCTTGATGCATATTAGTGACAATTCGCTTTGAATTCTAGTTATAGAATTTTAAATTGAATTAGTGTCGTTCTAATGGGCGAGTTGTGAAGTTGGGTGAGGTGAAGGAACTCCTTTGTGGGTTTAGCTAAATACTGGCTTTATTTTTAAACTAACTGGAATACTTGATATACATTACTTGTTTGTTCATCATTTGCCACATTTTGATTAACCAGATCCAGTCTTCCTGTAATACATGTAATACCATTTATGGTATTGTTACATTTATACTTAGTATTTGTTCATGTTTGCCAATTTGTAGTCGAAGTATATAAAACTTCATAATCGGTCATTTAGAGAAAGCTTATTTTAGCTTATATGTAGAACTACATTAAGTAATGTTAATGTAAGCTTATTGTAGCTTATACATAGAACTACATAGTTAATGTGAAGTCCGTAAAGAAAGTTATTGGAAGGCTGAATGCACCGGTGACTTCTGTCAGATATTTGTGGCAGAAATGTACATTGTTCTCAAGATGCCAGTGGAATTTTGAGAATTGGGTGAAGTTGGTGGTGAACTGACATGGCAGAATTTTAAGTAATGGCAATGTGCCAGTGTGTCCAGCACATCCCTCGTTACTGATGTCCCATTTCTTTTTAATCATCTCAGGATGCTCGCTTCTATGGCCTGTCCAGCAAGTTTGACCCCTTCACCAACAAAGACAAGCCTCTGGTCATTCAGTTCACAGTCAAGCATGAACAGAACATCGACTGTGGCGGTGGATACCTGAAGGTGTTCGACTGCTCCCTGGACCAGAAGGACATGCATGGAGAATCTCCCTACCTTGTCATGTTTGGTAAGTTGTCATGGATGTTATGTTATGTTATAGCATGTAATGTTGCCTTTGCTGTCAGTTTTTGTGACTTATTACAAGTTTTATCTTAGTTTTCTATTTTAACATTGAAACTTAGATTACAAGTTTTATCTTGAAAAATTTTAATTTTTAACATTGAATGAAACTTAGGAGATGATCATATAAATGGTAGTTGAAGCAAATGATTCTTTTTTAAGGGTGGTGTTTTCCTTCCTTGAGTTGCTGTGAATATCAGAATCAGAACAGGTGGAATAATGCCTGCATTCTTTCCCCCAGGGCCTGACATCTGTGGTCCAGGAACAAAGAAGGTGCATGTGATCTTCAACTACAAGAGCCAGAACCACCTCATCAAGAAGGAGATCCGCTGCAAGGACGATGTCTTCTCTCACTTGTATACCCTCATTGTGAAGCCCGACAACACGTATGAGGTGCTCATTGACAACGAGAAGGTGCAGTCTGGCGAGCTGGAGGAGGACTGGGACATGCTGCCACCCAAGAAGATCAAGGACCCTGATGCAAGCAAGCCTGACGACTGGGATGACCGTGCCACCATCCCTGACCCTGATGACACCAAGCCTGAGGACTGGGACCAACCTGAGCACATCCCCGACCCTGATGCCACCAAACCCGAGGACTGGGATGACGAGATGGACGGAGAGTGGGAGCCACCCATGATTGACAACCCTGACTACAAGGGCGAGTGGAAACCAAAGCAGATTGACAACCCTGACTACAAGGGACCCTGGCACCACCCTGAGATTGACAACCCTGAGTACACCGCCGACCCCGAGCTGTACAAATATGACGAGATCTGCTCTGTGGGTCTGGATCTGTGGCAGGTGAAGAGTGGCACCATCTTCGACAACTTCCTCATCAGCGACGACATTGAGGAGGCGAAGCGCATTGGAGACGAGACCTGGGGAGCCACCAAGGATGAGGCCAAGAAGATGAAGGATGCTCAGGATGAGGAGGAGAGGAAGAAGGCCGAGGAAGAAGCTAAGGCAGCTGAGGACAGTAAGGAAGACGATGAGGATGAGGATGAGGAGGACCCAGATGACGAGGAGGACGACGACATCGAGAATGAGCTGGGTCATGACGAGCTCTAATTCCTCTCCCTGTCCCTTTCCCCTCAACCCTCCCACCCAACTACAACCACCACCACCACCTGTACAGATTGAAGCCTCTGGTCATGCGTTAATGTTGGGATGAGAGGCTTCAATCCTGTAGGCCTGAGATCCTGGCAGGCGTGGCAGTGTGCTGTGTCCGGTGGATTTCCAGGCCCGTCACTGTGACTACGCCCTGTGTGGGTGGGTTATGCATCACCATGTTCATCTTTAATCATCCTCATCGCCATAGTGTATGCAGCACAACCCTGTATGTTTGTACGAGCCATAGGAGTGTAAATGCCAATAGACCTAGAATGGTTTGCATCATTGAGGTGTATGATTGAGTGATTTCCAATAAACAGAATGTGGAAGGAGGGTTTTCATGACATAGACTAAAAGAAATCAAGGATGGTAATGATTTATTTTTTTTCTCCGGTGCACTAAAGCAGCTCAGCATTTTATTTATAGAGGATAAAGTATGAGGCATGTGTGGAATAGTAATTGTCAGATTAAGATCAAGAGTTGTAAGTTGTGCTGTACATAATTTTATTTCGTACCAAGGAGCATTTAGTTGGAGAAATGGTGTGTTGGTAGCCAAGGTCACTAAGATATACAAACATTTCCATATATATATACTTTTATTTTGGTGTAGAGAAGCACTGTTGTAGCTGCAGGGGGAACGTTCCGTGGATAGACAACGTGCAAGTGGAATGTTAATTTCGGACTTTAAATCCTGCTGGGTAAGAAAGTAACGAACATAGAAAAAGCTTGAGTTATGAGAACACACAAACACGGCCATGAACTACAACACAAAATGGAAGCCCAAATATCACTCCATTGCAGCGTGGTTAAAACAACCTTGACCCGTCTGGAGTAACAAAGTCGTAAGATGTGTGACTACAGGGCTGTGGGACAAACTACAGAATTTGCACACGCACACACACATGTTTGTGTGTGTGTGTGGATGCAATAATTAAGTGCTCCCTAATGCAGTGGCTGGTTCCTATCTAGCCCTGATTGATGCATGGTGGTGTAAGTTTTGGTTGGTTTGGTAGTGACAGTACTGGGGTAAACCTCGACGTGCAGGCAGGTGTGGTGTCATCATGAGTAGTATGTTGCTTCTCTATACTACCTGAGGCTTCTATTTCCCTGTCCGATTGTAGGGTACCCTGTTTCAATTGCAATATACATGTATATACAGTATGCTGAAAACAATCCAGCGTACTAAACATTAGTACTTGTCAAATTATTCACGTGAAATTTTCTTTTTGAACGGAAATCTTTTAATATTTGAAGTGCACGGCATGTACTGGGTTTGGCTTCAACAAGCTGTGCTGATGACCACTAGCTACTAGAACAAGGCTATGGTGTCCTACTCCTTTATCATTTATGGTTACCTATATTTTTTATGGATTATGGCATGAATAAATTGCCAATTTCTACCTAGTGTTTGTGATTTCATCTATACTTTCTGTAGCAGATTAATATAATCTTAGATAATTTCAGTGCAAGAGAAAATAGTGCTTGAATACTGGCATCAGTAATTTAAGGTCCAGTATTGTGCCCAGCATGCCACACTTACCAGCCGGGGCGCCCTGCAGCAGGCCCAGCCCGCCACTTGGCACATCCCGCACGATTCCTTACCACAATTTTGCTGGAGTCTAGATTTTCCTTCATTAATGTCTTTAGGGGTGCAGGTTAAGCGAGACAGGTGATATGAGGTGAGTTCATTCCCGATAGTATTGCTTTTGGCTTCCTTCAGAGGAATGAGGAAGCTCCAGTGCCAGCCTCACTTTATAACACCTGTCTCTCTCGTAACCTCCACCCCCAGCCTGTCTGAATGTCTCAACAATATCTTAAGGTTTTATCAAAATCTGAAGCTGATAACTGTGGCAGCAATTATGGGATTGACCACAGGCCAAAATACATTTGAAATAATCAATATTATATCGCTGTACCTCGAGCATACAGCTACTTCTCTTAACTGTAAAAAAGTTAAATTTTAATTATTTTCATAGAGCAATTATATATCACAAAAATAGTCATTTGAATACTGTGTAGTATATGAGAGGAGCAACACAACAGAATGAATGATAACCATAAGAAACAATAGTACATAATGATAGCAACAATAATCACCACCAGGTTTTGCCATTGCTTGCTTGAAGGCCGAGCGTCGGCAGTCAAGGTGTGAGGCGCCGCGCGGGGGGACATGAACATCCTGACCACACAAGTACAAAATACACAATCTTTTTCCCGTTAACAGTTCAAACCCGACGAACTCACGAAATGAAAGTGGATAAGATAATGCACACAGGCTTGGTTATGAATAGAAAAAAAAAAAATGTCGTTCCTGCTGATGTCGCACGATCTTCCCACGATTTCTTGACGCGCGACGCCACAGTGGGCTGAGTCGCGGCGCCCTTACAGCGAGGCCAGCACCGCCTCCAGCTTGTCCAGGAAGATGTGGGCATGGAGGGGCTGGAAGATGAGGGCAGGCCGGAGACGCACGGTCTTCTCCCCGCAGCCTCCCGCGTGCACACCTACAAGGGAAAGGAAGTCAGGAAGGGAAGGAATGTGTGGTAATGATGACTGTGCAATATGCTATGGTGAATATAGCTACTCTTATGACACGTTTTTAAGAGAGAGAGAGAGAGAGAGAGAGAGAGATTCCTCTTATTTAAGAAAATTTTGTCGTGATCTTTTCTTATTGATCTGAAAGGATGACAAACTCTTTTAAAACTGTAGAAGGAACCTATGAGAATGACGAAAAGAAGGTAGGATGGTTAAAGAATTTTCATTGGAGTAATGGGAGCTTGAGACAGCTGCTGTACATAGATGAATGAAAATGGTTGGAGGAGGTCTTTGTACAACAATGAAAATATACAGGCTAATGATGAATAGAGGAAGGAAGGTGTTAGAAAAGAGGAATATATAAGGAAGAAGCTGAGGGTTTGAGGGAATAGTTCTTTTGTTTATTTCTGGACTTAAAAACAATTTAAAGGCCTTTTCTTTAATGTTTTGTATCATAGACTAACATCATATATTTTTAAGCCATTCCCACCTTGCAGCTTGAGCTTCCCGATGATGGCGTCACGTTTGGCAGGAGTGATCCCATCGAAGGCGATGAAGGTGCCTCGGCCGCGACCTCTCAGCCGATCAATATGTTGTGGGAACTTCTGCTCCAGTGTTTCGATGCCCTGTGGTAAGTATGATAATAACATTAAGTTAGTAATGTAGTATAAGCTAAGAAACTTATCAATCAACATAATCAAATAGATAACCGCATCGATAATAACAAGATGGATTTCAGATAAGCAAGCATGCAAATTAAAATAATGTATGCATGACAACCTTACTTCATGTCAGCCCTTGCCTACCTCCTCTGTTATAGAGTCATATTATTAGTCCTGCCTGGGCACCTCCAAACCCGAATAACTAAGAACTTGAAAGAAAGCCAGATCACTGAGCAGCGTGGCAAAGTCCTAACAGAAGAAGCGCAGCACGTTCAGCGGCGAGGAAAGGAGTTTGTCACGCGATGATTAACGAAATGAGTCATTATGCAGATATTTTCCGCTCCCATGATTTTATTTTTTTATTATTATTATTATTTTTTTTTATTGGCCTTGATTCATTGTCTACCAGCATACTCACAATGAGTCAATTACCTAGATACATACAGGGGACAAGAAGGCTTTCCTGAGCATTGATGTGGGCACAAAGCGAAAATGAAGAGCTTAATTTATGAATCGCTTCTCTTTTGATCTATGAAAAATTGTATTCGTCTTCCAAATAAGAAGGTAAAAAATAGAAATAAAAATATAAGAAAAACAGTATCCCATTCCATATAATAAATTAACGTCAAACGAGGAAGCAGCAGGTTCTTGATAACCGTCGCCTTGGACATGTCAGCGCGCGCCACGCCACATACTGACTGCATCCTGACCCCGTATATTGAAATGCTTTGGTCTCACAAGAGGACACTTTTCAAAAGATACAGAGGTGATTAATTACGTTCTCATGCATATTTCTACTATTGAGGATGTGGAATATTTACCACACCGTAATTAAAATCAAGAAAACACTTTTGAAACATCCAAGAAGCTTTCACTACAGTCTGTTAGTGACTTTGCTCAAGTTTGTTTACATTGTCTAGTCAGCTGCTGGACGCCGTCTGCCTGATACCACCACCTCTGTGTAAGTACTCTGATATTCATACCTTTCTGTGTATCATTCGTAACTTATGCTGTTGTATTATCAGTCATGCAACATACGCATAAATTGAGGATTTTGATTCATTAGTTAAAATAATGTTTTATCCAGCCATGCAGCAGTTCACTCGTATCCGGTTAAAATAATACAGATATTACAAGGACCTAATGCAGTACAAAGGTTCCTGATGATGCTTTGCTTTGTGTCATTAAAACCCCATCATCTGAAAAACCTTGATGGGCCAAAAACTGCAGCACTTACTCGAAAACTTGCAGTAATTGTTTCCTTGTGAATGAAAGTGAAAATATTTGCTCGGTAATCTTTGTGAGTGTGTACCGTAACGGGTGCAGTGTCCAGTGTGGCAAGGTTGCCGTGTTTCTTTGTATTATGAATGTGGTGTGTGATTGTGACTGTGAGGGGGAGGTAGATTATGGAAATAACCGTAGCCTGCTAATTATGAGACACTGGAAGTTTATTTCTGGCTAAAATATTGCGCTTTTCCAAGTCAACTCAGTGAAGGAATCAAGAGTGAAATTAATGAACTGGATGAATCTAAACCTAACTTAATTTAGCCCTCAAATGAAAACGGTAGAATTAGTTCAATATCATCCCGTGAAGGGACAGTAGGAGTAACACTAGTGAGGCTGATAGAGTTGACTGTATTATGAATCCGTAATTGCATCGACAGGCGCTACCAGACTTTCAGATTACCTGCATGTCCTTCTTGTGCTCGAAACTATATAGACTGCCTAATGTATTTATTTATGTTATGTTATGTTATTGTTATGTTATTTATTTATTTATTTAAGTAAGAAATATCATATACTTCAGTGTAAAGCAGACTATCTGATGTCGTACAGTACATCATAGCTTAATCCAGTTACCGAAACAGCTATTCCTTACCACTACTACTTCCCTTTATTAGGAAATATCATTACATCTTAGTGTAATGCAAACTATTTGACGCCAGTATGCCTAATAGCCTAATCAGTTGTTGAAACCACCACCACCACTAACAACAACAACAACAACACACTGCCTCCCGCACCTTGTAGAGCACGTCGCCCGTCTCCCTCGCGTTGTCTAACAGGTTGTCTCGCTTGATGACGCGCAGCACCTCGCGCAGCATCACCACCTTTGAGGGGTCGCCCATCCACGTGTTGTAGATGCGGTAACCCTGGGGAGGCCTGGGCGCGGCGGAGGGGGAAGAGTTAAATGTTGATATGGTATTTACTGTGCCTCCACAACGGGGTCATATGACGTGTGAAGGAAAGGAAGAAATGTAGTTTGGATATGAATGGATGACTTGAAAGATGAGGTGAGGCAGAGAAAAAAACTTGTTTAATTCAGATGACGTGAAGAAATGGGAAGAAATGAAGTTAGAATATGAATGAAGTTGAAAATAGATGAGAAAGAGGCAAGGCGGTATTCGACTATCATCATAGGTATTAAAGCTAGAACATAAATGGGAAAGTAAAAAAAAAAAAGAAGAAAGAAGAAAGGATGAGACAGAGAGGCAAGGATGTACTTAACTACTAACACACTGGTGATGATGGGACAGTTTCCTTCCTGGTACAACAACAGCCATGTAACTCCACCAGCCACAGGTCTCACATAAACCCATTTTAGGTTCACCCAAACCCATACTAGACTGGCCTCACCTATACACTCCTTCCAGCTTCAGTTAAACACTTTACCGTCTCTCGTGTTTCCCAGACGCTCCCGTTAATATCGCAACTTCATCCACATTCACTCATAACTCTCTCTACCTTCATTTTTTTTTTTTTTTTTTGAAAGAGGGGGAAAAGAGCCAACAAAAAGTCTGCTGAAAAAAGTCCAAAGAGTCCAAAAAGAATAACCAAAATTACGGAAGGAGTCTGTTACGTAAGAGGAGTTCTGATTAACAAAACGACTGAAAAAAAAGAAAGAAAAACACAAGATACCAGTTAAAAAAAAAAAAAGTCCAAAAAGAATAACCAAAATGAAGAGGAGCAGTGTGTTGTGGTCCTAGCACGCTCACCTGAACTCCTCCTTGATGTAGTAGCCGCCAGTGAGCATCTTTTTGCTGAAGGTCACCACGTCGGGGGCCTCGGGCAGGTCGAAGTGTTCGTGGCACCACATCTTGCCCGTGGGTCCGCCGCCCGTCTGCACCTCGTCTATCAGCAGCGCCGCCCCGGTCTGTGTGTTGGTCATGTGTTATCGTCTCCCACACGGTTCCTGACATGAATGTAATGTGTTTCGTCGCCACCACTCACGAGTATAGGGAGTGTGATAGGCCATCAATCACAGTTTTCCTGACATGAGTGTAGTGAAAAATTTGAAGCAGCAAATCAGAACCTTCTTACAGATTAACGCCCATCATTTCGTCGCCTGTATAGTGAAAATTTTTGAAGCAGTAAATCAAAACCTTCTTAAAGATTATGTTGCCGCATCAACGTCCAACACACACAAGTTTTGCGGCACGAGTGTTGTGTGGCGAGAACTTTGAAAGGTTCCAAGGCAGAACAGTCTAAATTATTAACTAACTTGTCTAAATTATTACCGTCTGCTCTGCTTAAGATTTTGTAAATAAACCTGAGAGAAATGTGAGGGAAAAGGGGCAAGAAAACTCATTCTATATGCTACTCATAACGTTTCGACCACAATTCCGTTTTTGTCGTCGAGACGTAAGGGAATACACATAATACTCGCTAGAGTTTGAGTTTTCCGACCACTTTCCCCACCTTCTCCCTCATGCTCTGGGCAGGAGAGACAGAGGTGCTGCGGTCTGGCCTCTGTACTCACCCTCTTGCTGATCTGCTGCAGCTCCTGGAAGAACTCCGAAGACGCGTGGTTGTCGCCGCCCTCAGACTGGATGGGCTCCACCACGATCCCCGCCACAGGCTTGCCCATGCTGTTGTACTTGTGGATCAGGTCCTCAGTCTGTCGGGGGTGCAAGCATTGAACAACGCACGTATTGCCACTCACAGCGGGGGTGCTAGGGCTAACTGGTCTGTGTTGGTGTGACCTCTAGAGGCTTTAGAAGACTGGCAAGAATTATCAGCCATCAAAGCACATTTATACACTATTTTTTGGTACATTATGACGGACATTCGTTATTTGTGAAGCAATATGAGTAAGTTTGCTTCGCCTAACTGAATGGGGAGCGAAGAAAAGGTAAACAAGTAAAAGTGAACACCAAACGCAGACTTTGTGCCCAGGGTATTATCTCTGTTGTCGTGGCGGCGAGGGTAGCTGGCACCCACCTGTTCAAGGCAGCGGCGGTCCTCCTCCTTGTTCTCCCTGACGTGCTCCTCCAGCGGGTACTTGTAAATAGGGAAGGGCGCGATGGGCCAGTCCAGGGAGGGAATGTCGATCTTGTGGATGGGCTTGGAGTGCGTGGTGGCCAGGCAGCCCATCGTCCTGCCGTGGAAGGCGCCTGAGGGAGGAGGCAGGTTGTCATAAGGGCGGCAAGGTGGCAGCAATATTTACCTGTTTCGAGGCAGACAGTGTGGTAGTAAGGTGGTGACACCTATGGTTCACATCAACAGTCAACTCACACCGTGGCACATTGCAGTGGGATGCAGCGTGGCGGCACGCGTGCTGACCGACAGGGCTGGTGACCTGGCGGCGCCTCACCTTGGAAGGACAGCAACGAGTAGGAGGGGCAGCCCGGAGCCTGATTGATCATGCAGCTGTCCAGCTCCTCCTGCGTGAAGTCCGTCTTGTCCCCGCGCTCCTTGGTGCGGTACCGAATGTACATGGCCTTGTAGGCGTTCTCGTTGCTGCAGGAGCCGCACGCCATGGTGCACAGGTGCTGCAGACCCTTGGGCGCCACCTGCAATGTGCCGCACACCATTAGCCACTGTGTCACTGAACTGGGAGGCTTGAGCAGAGAGAGAGAGAGAGAGAGAGAGAGAGAGAGAGAGAGAGAGAGAGAGAGAGAGAGAGAGAGAGAGAGAGAGAGACCGTGGAACTCTTCAGTAATTCCATACTCAAGGAAGTGCCCTTGACCTTGCTACATCAGTCAGTCAAATGTTGGCTCATCTGATGTGCGTAGTGTCACCAGTTCCTCACATGTACAATTACCAATGTGCTATCAGGAGGAGAAGCATGGACTTGAGCACTTAATACCACACAACAGACATTTCCTGCACGCCATGGCCTGCTGATAAATCCAAGATACATTATTATACCGCTATTAGTATTCCGGTAAAGGTGCTTGCTCCTAAATGGTCACTATGCTGGCGACACCTGTGCATCCAGTCATTCACAGTCGTTGGTCCAGCACAGGGCATTGCTTTACGCTCACCGGCCGTCTCCCTGCTTCCTTCCCTCAGCAACACCTCACTACTGTTTCTGTTTCCTCCGTTCCTGACTTCGCCCAGCTTAACAATTGTAGTGTGAAATGAGGATTTTTTTTTTTTCCCCTTTCTGTCTGTCCGTCCTTCCAGCTTTCCCTCTACCTACCTTTCTGCTAACCTACCCACGCAGCAACTTACCTACCTAGCTTTCTATCTATCAATCTGTCTGTCTGCTTACCCACATGCTGTCTATCTATCTACCTATCTACTTGTCTACCTGTCCATCAAGTAAAAACACCGGTGCCTCGCTTGATGTTACGACTTCAAAACACAACTTCTTTACTCCACACTATACAATGGAAGTCACTTTTCTTTTCTTCTTGAGTTTCCTTCTGACGCAGCACATTTCCTGACCAGAGAAAGAGAGAGAGAGAGAGAGAGAGAGAGAGAGAGAGAGAGAGAGAGAGAGAGAGAGAGAGAGAGAGAGAGAGAGAGAGAGAGAGAGAGAGAGAGAGAGAAAATTTTATTTCCTATTTTGCTGGATAAGAATGTGAATAGTAATAATAATAATGAGAAGAATAAGATTGAACACGATAAAAAAAAAAAGAAAGAAAAACAAAATGAGAGGACTGCAGAAGGCCACTTAGACTACACAAGGCAGCATCTGAGTGGTTAAGACATAATACCCTTCATTATCACCCATAAAACTATCCAATATTCTCTTCAGATTGTCCCACATCTGTGCCCTTAACTCGTCCTTGCTGCTAAAAATAATTATTCAATATTATCTCTCTCTCTCTCTCCTGAAAAATTCTATTAGTGAACCTTACCTTTGTCTGCCTCCCTGAATATGATTTGGTGAAGGTAGAGTGGCACATGAATGGAACACACTCAGCAATCAGGTAGTTAGTGCGAACCATTAGGGAGGTTGTGATAGGTAGCAATAGGTAGGCGTGTCTTATACAGGGAGTGCCACGTGTAAGTTTAATATCTTCTTGCACCTGCCTTTGTTTTCTTAGGATTTTAATATTCTCTTAAGAGTGACTGAACATTGGTAAATTAATAGGCAGATCTACAAAAAAGAGGAAGCCATCGGTTCTCAAATAGAGTGGTAGATGACTGTATGTGTTGAAACCTCCATCTTGAAAACGTTTACAGTCACACCCAAACTTCTCCAGAGGAACTCCATAGTAACTGTCATTAAAGTCTAGCTATGCACAGACGCGAACGCTTCAGAAAACCAAGTGCTCATCTCAAAGCAATCACAGAACGTTGATTTATCCATTCCCTTGTGATTTATGAGTATCCTCGCTAGTGTGTGTGTGTGTGTGTGTGTGTGTGTGTGCAAATAGCTTATATCGATCGCTTGGGACGCTTTACTACGTGGGTGTGTGGTGAAGGAGGTGGTGGTGGTGGTGGTGGTGGTGGTGGCGAGGAGCGAGGGGCGGTGAATGGGGTCAAGGCTTGAAATTCACTCTTTTGTGGCACGCTTCCTCTAGTGGCGCGCCTCTCCCCCCCCCCCCCCAACACAGAGAGAGAGAGAGAGAGAGAGAGAGAGAGAGAGAGAGAGAGAGAGAGAGAGAGAGAGAGAGAGAGAGAGAGAGAGAGAGAGAGAGAGAGAGAGAGTGTGTGTGTGTGTGTGTAACATCGATCACCCATGACAATATAATGCTACTGTCAGCCATGCAGGAGGGACATGGCCGCCTCTCCTCCACCCTTGTTGTTGTTGTTGTGGTGATGGTGGTGGTGGTTGTGGTGTAGCTGTTCCTGTTGTTGTTGCTGTTGTTATTGTTGATCAGCTGACCGAAGAAGAAGAAGGAGAAGGAGAAGAAGAAACGACACCACGTAGCAGCAGCTGAGGATGTATCTACCCGGCAGGAGAAAGAGAGGAAGACCTAATAGAAAGTTTCATGGAAGCAGTGAAGGTCATAGTTCTAGTGGGTGAGGCTGAAGAAGGCGCAGAAGGCCCAGCGCGTTGGAGAAGGGTGATCTGCTGTGGCGAAGAAGAGGAAGAGGGGTGGGGGGGGACACTTGCCTGTAGAAGGGAGGTACGGAGGTCCTCTGGCCACGTGGAACTCGGGAAGGAACCGAGGGCTGGTCTGTTGATGAAGACTTTCTGGAAACACGAAAAAAAGACGCGTATTGAGAACCGCTGCAAGAAAAATACAAATAGAAGCTTAAGGAGAAAGAGAGTTGCGATAGGGAGTTGGCAATTACATGACGAAAATAAAGGAGGAAAGATAGGAATGTGGAGTTGACATCAGTAATTGAAGGAGGGAAGATGGAAATGAGGAGTTTACATCACGAGAAAAAGTTTTACATCGCAAACAGAAGGAGGAAAGGTGGAAATTAAAAGTCCACATCACGAATAGAAGGAGGAAAGGTGAAAATTAAAACTTCATATCACAAATAGAAGGAGGAAAGGTGGAAATTAAAAGTCCACACCACTAATAGAAGGAGGAAAGGCGGAAATTAAAAGTCCACACCATGAATAGAAGGAAGACAGATAGAAATAAGGAGTCTACACCACGAAAGGAAGGGAAAATACAAGCAAGACGAGGCACGCACCACATTGCTGGGGTCTGAGAGGATGTTGAGCAGGTCTGGGTGGTTGTACCCCAGTGGGAGGGAGGAGATCTGCGTGAAGACGTCCAGCATCGTGTTCCCGTCGGCGTCCACCATGTAGTTCCCGAGGGAGCGCTCATAGTCCACGAACAGAGACACGGCTCCCGACTCCTGCAGGGGGGATGGACGGGGTTATGGGTGGCGAAGCTACTACGAAGCCATGTGATGTGATGGTTACGAGACGAGCGCTACATCTCCCGGTTGAAAAAGTGCTGTGAGCCGGGTATCGAACTTGCAGTGTTGAGATCACGAGTCGAGGCTTTTTACCGCAATGCCACTAGGGTTAAGGTGTGTTCAGAGCTCCCTTAGGCAACACACACACACACACACACACACACACACACACACACACACACACACACACACACACACACACACTTGGATAATGCTGATGAGGAGGTTAGGTTTAATTGTAGATTAGAACCATAGCAGTGCCTAACATTGGTGTAGTGTTTAGGTGCGTGTGGGTCTGAACATGCTTTCTCTGGATAATCTGTTACTATTGTCTTGCTATTGTGGATTAAGAGGGTTTTATTATTTTTCATTCTGTTATCCCTGGGCAGTCCCCTCTACAACTGAAAAAAATTGTACTACTTATAAGTCACCCATTAACAGCTTTGTGCCCAATAATTGTCATTCATCGTGGTACTTAAGTAGTCAGCATCTCTCTCTCTCTGTCACGTCACTCCTTCAAATTAGCGTAAGATAAAAGGAGTTTCTGACCTCCTTGTGATAGCAATGTAACACTTTTGTTTTCAAGTAGTATTCTATCCTGAACGCCCTCCTTGACTGATTAATCCTTGAGTACTATCGCTCCTCATAAACTCCTGACCTCCTCATGATATCAATGCAACACTCAGTACTTTTGTTTTCGAGTAGTATTCATTGTGGCTCTCTATCCTGAACGCCCTCCTTGACTGATTAACCGTTGATTACTGTTTCTCCTTCTCATAACCCACGGTACATTAACATCCCCTTTCACTGCGACAAGGATCAATTCACAGCACTAAGAAATATGTCTGAAATCTTTTTAAACACGTACAAGAAAGAGGTGGAAGAAAAGGAATAGATTTTGCAATTTCTGATCCGTATAACGTTTGCAGGTGGCTGAAGAATAAGAGGGAACGTATCAGGGTGGTTAGCGACAGAGAGATGTGTCACGTACCAGGGAAAGGGTTACCGGACGTGACAACCAAAAGTAAAAAGTGTTGCACCTTCTCACCTTAATATGATGGTCTTGTACTGAGTTTAGGTTATAACATGAAAAGATTACACTCACAGCAAAATGCACCATCAATTATTTAGCATTTTTTACAAGTAGTATAATGTTTAATCAGTGAAACTCCCTGGCGTCACTAAAGCAAAGTAACAATTATCATTAGGAATTAAAGGCCAGTTTTCTGAGACGCTTTGCTCTTCCATCACGACTATTTTCAAAGGTCACACAGAAGATTTTCCGGGTTCTTACGGGTGCTTCTCCTGTTAATAATGTACAAATTTATTTTAGTCTGTCACCGGAGCCGTAAAAACACCTTACAAACCCGTACAACATCAATTAGAGCCTTTTGAAGGGGTTAAGGGCACCATGGACTCGCTTCCCGTCGTTACCTGTATCGCGTTGAGCTCCTTCAGGTGCTGCTTTGTGGCGGGACCCGGCACGCTGGTGAGGACCTTGGGCGCCGTCGGTTCATTGGCGATTAGAGGGGCAGTAGCTTCCTTTGCCGCCGTCTGCTGCCCTCGCACGCCGCCTGCAGGGAAGGGACATCGTGTTGAGGCATGACAGATTTAAAAGGAGAAAGAAAGACACGTCCTTCAGTTTGTTTCACTATATAGAAGAGTCAACGAGTTAAAACTTGTTATATTTAGAAAGAGTTGTGGTTTGACAGATTTAAAAAGGAGAGGGAAAGAGGCGTCATTCAGTATATTTCCTTATTTGTAAGGCAAAAAGTAACGGATACAATCCTAATAAAGTTAATTTTTGAAAAGGAGAGAGAGAGAGAGAGAGAGAGAGAGAGAGAGAGAGAGAGAGAGAGAGAGAGAGAGAGAGAGAGAGAGAGAGAGACTCCACGTAAGTTTATTTCATTACATACAGGAGAAGAGACAAGGGGTAATGGTTTGTAAGACTTAAAAGCAGAGAGGAAGAGACACCATATAGCTCATTTCTTTATTTATACTGCAAAAGTTACAGAGTTCATTGCTGGATTGTTCTAAGGTGTTAGCTTTACTAGTACATACAATATTATAGCCTGTAGGAAGAAAAAAAGTCTAGTAAAAGATAAATACGTTTAGTTAGGTTAGATTAGGCTAGGTTATGCTAGATTAAACCTGAGGATCCTTCGTGTGTGTGTGTGTGTGTGTGTGTGTGTGTGTCCTTCATTTCAAAATTGTTACGCCTTCTATATCAATTAATATCCCTATCTCCACTATAATTATCACAGCCACTAACAGTCCTGGAGTAGGAACGTGTTAGCTGCCTGGGAGGGGGATGGATCGGTGTCTCGAATCTTATCTCAATGCCACGGTTCTCAAGTGTTTGCTTCGCTCCACTGTGTCAATGCCGTCCTGCTGACGTGACCCGTGGGAAGTCAGATGTTTTGTAGATGCATAAAATGAAGAATAATACGCGAGGAAAAAAAAAGAGAAAAGAGAAAGAAGGGAAATAAACACACACACGCCAGCTTATCCCCAAAAGACACACCAGACTAGACGTTCACGTAAGTCAAACAGATCAAGCAAGTTATCATGTTATTCAGTGTTTGCCAATTCCCTTTTCGTAAGTGTGTATATTCTCTGCTGCTCTCGCCCCGCCGCTGCCTACCACCACTAGGAACTTCGAGACAAGGCCTGCCACGCTCCTCAGCCACAAGGTCAGTGTGATGAAGGGCAATCAGGACGCGCTGTATCTGCCTTTTTTCTCCAGGTGCTCGCCGCGTGCGATTTTCACACGGTAGGGCGGTAAGGGAGGGACAGGTTAATGAACGATTAGTGTGGTCAGGTGTGGTGGTGACTGTAGTGGTGGTGAGGTTTACGTTAGTGGAGTGGATGGGGAGGGGAGATCTGTGTGGTGACTGTAGTGGTAGTGAGGTTTACGTTAGTGGAGTGGATGGGGAGGGAAGATCTGTGTGGTGAGGTGTGGTGGTGACTGTAGTGGTGGTGAGGTTTACGTTAGTGGAGTGGATGGGGAGGGGAGATCTGTGTGGTGACTGTAGTGGTAGTGAGGTTTACGTTAGTGGAGTGGATGGGGAAGGAAGTTTTTTTTTAATTGTTTCCTGCGAATAAAGAAAAGTCTAGAATTTATATTTTGTGGCCTTTGATCAATTTCTTATGTTGAGAAGTAAAGAAAGGCCGGATGATTTCAGGAAAGGTTAATTTATTAGGAGTGGCTACAAAACTCTCTCATGGCTGCCCTACGTGAGTTTCGCGAACCCGTGTGTAATCAAAACCATCATCATCAAATGAATTACTAATTAGCAACAGCAGGAATACCAACACCTCTCTTACGTCACTCCTTCAGATTAATGTAAGATAAAGGGTTTCTGATCCCTGTGATAGCAATACAACACTCAGTACTTTTATTTTCAACATAACGGCTGCGGATTAAGGGTTCGTTCACTGCATGCTAACCCTTTACGTTGTGCGTGAAGTATTGCTCTGACACTACTCGTATATTTACTCACAACATACGGGTTATATTTATCCTTAACATACACCAGTTACTTCTTGATATCCTCAGACGTGGAAAAGATTGTTATGAATACACTTACTCGTATACATTTCCCCAATCTTGTGCCTCGACTTTCCTTTGAGTTTTCTGGTGTACTGTAGACGGTAACACTACGGTTCCTTCCCTCCCCTCCCCCGCCGGCCTCCACCAGTACACCCCAGCGCTCAGATGTGGAGTGTTCACATTTACGGACATGTTCCACGTACATGAATCACGGTCAGCTGCACGGCGCCACGTACATCACGGGTAGAAGGATGCTGCAGTCCTCTTAATTAACTGAATAAATCGTGCGGATAGTTTATCTGTAACCTCACTTAATATTGAGGTTGATATTTTGGCTTGAAGTTTGCAGCTATCTTTTTAATGGCGCCGATTTTGTGTGAGTATGATTGATTAAGGTGAATATTCTACAGTCTCGCCATCCGAGGTAGATCCATCGCCAGCATCATTACCCCACACACTCCTCGTCTCCCCTAGACACGGCCACACCACCACAGTGTCACCCATTACAAGCATATCCTCCTTCGCTGCATCCATAAACCTTCTCAGCTCTTCCTCTTTCCTGCCGGGTAGACCCAGCTCCAGCATCCTTCTAACACACTCCTCGTCTCCCTTGACACGCCCACACCATCTCATTCACTTCATTGCATCCATAAACCCTCCTGGCTACATTTCCAGCCTCCTCCTCCTCCTACATTTCTCAGTCTCTCCTGACACGCCCACACTACAGTCTCTCCTCCTGACACGCCCACACCACCTCAGCTTCATGTCTCTACCTTCACACTGACGTAGTACATGCATTGGGCTCTGATGTACCCCGATCTCGTTTAGCATTGAAAGGTTAACGGGAGGATGGGGAAGGGTCTGCTATGAGGGAGTGAGCGGCTACCTGCGTGTTCCCGTGCCGTGCCGTGCTCCCGTGTCCCCGTGCAGGTCTTTGCGTTTATGTGCGTCTGTTCAGCGCGTGACTAGGCTGGCGGCAGGTGGCGCGGCGCCCAGACAGGCTTGGCACAGACACGGCTTCCTGTTTGTTGTGGCTGTGGTGTGTGTGTGTGTGTGTGTGTGTGTGTTTTCAAGTGAGTTTGTGTTATATTTAGGGTAATGTTGCGTGTTTGTACTTAAATTTGGCATATGTGGTCTCTCTCTCTCTCTCTCTCTCTCTCTCTCTCTCTCTCTCTCTCTCTCTCTCTCTCTCTCTCTCTCTCTCTCTCTTTCTCTTGCTTTTCCTTTATTTATTCGACATTTTCTTTGCAGTTTAATCTCCCCTCCCCACCCTTTCTCTCTCCCTCTCTCCCTCTCTCTGCATCTAAGTGTCTAACAATTTACGTTCTCTCCCTTTCTCTTTCTTTCTTTCTTTCTTTCTTTTTCTTTCTTTCTTTCTTTCCTTCTTTCTCTCATTTCCTTCGAAGTCAAGCCACGGAATACGAAATGATGGTTCTTTGTTGTGACTTTTCTCCAAGATTCGCGGCAGAGGGAGGGGGGAGGGGTGGGAGAGGGGGAGGGGGGAGGGGGCTACGTTGCGGAGGAGTTAGCGAGGCGGGGGGGGGGTGGTGGAGTTTGGAGAGGGAGGTGGAATGGGATAAGGGGGTGAAGGAAGGGGAGATAAATGGTTAGTTTGGGGAGGAGGAGGAGGGGGGAGGAGGAGGAGGAGGAATGCAAAATATGGACAGGATCCGGGGAAGAGAGGCATTTGAAAGATGGATGCGCAGAGGGAGAGAATGGCGAAGTGGATGAGGTGGGGTGGAGGATGGAATGCTATTAAAAAGTGGATGAGAGAAGAGAAAGGATAGGGAAGTGGAGGAGAGGAGGTGAGGTGGAGGGGTGAGAAGGAGAGCTGGGGAGATTAGGAGCGGTGTGGATGAATGTGGAGAAATGGAAGGATGGGGAGATTAAGAATGGTAGGCTGGTGGATGGAGAGGAGAGTTGGAGGGATGGAGGGGTGAAGTAGAGAGAGGTGGAGGAATAAAAAATAGCGTAGGAACTAAATAACGTAGGGTAAGGATGCTGGGAGGATGCTGAAGGAGAAAGACAAGAGAAAAAAAAGTGTAGAAGTGGAAGAGTGGAGAGATGGAGGAATCAAGCGGAGGGGCGTGGCTGTGAGGGGAAGAACAACACTTGTCTTGGGGAATCAATAAAGGCGCTACTCCTTAGTGATATGCCTGGCCACCAACCTTCCCCTCACACACACACACACACACACACACACACACACACACACACACACACACACACACACACACACACACACGAGGGGACAGAAGGTACAACACTTATACAACTGTGCTTAGTAATACTCGTGGCTAGCAACCTTCCCGTCACACACACACACACACACACACACACACACACACGAGAGAGAGAGAGAGAGAGAGAGAGAGAGAGAGAGAGAGAGAGAGAGAGAGAGAGAGAGAGAGAGAGAGAGAGAAAGGGTGGTGGTTATGGTGCTTACAAGTGTTAGAAGTAACATCAGTTGAAAATTGACAGGTTAGAGAAGGAAGAGGAAGAGAAGGAAGAGGAGGAAAAGAAAGAAGAGGAGGAAAGGGAGGAAAACTTTGGTATGGAGCAATAAGCCAATAGCTGTAATGAAGCGGTGAAAGAGAATGTGAAGAAGAGAGGAGGAAGAGGAGGAGGAAGAGGAGGAGGAGGAGGAGGAGGAGGAGGAGGAAGTCAGCGTAACAATGACACGAGGCAGAAGTGACCGTGAAAGTAACCAGACTAGAGAGAGAGAGAGAGAGAGAGAGAGAGAGAGAGAGAGAGAGAGAGAGAGAGAGAGAGAGAGAGAGAGAGAGAGAGAGATGCAGATGAAGACAAGCCTTAGACTCAGCAGCTGGTGAAGAGGAATATGAGAGGAGAGAGCAAGGCTTGTAAAGAAGACAGGAAGATGCCCCTTGTTTCTCTCCTCCTTCTCCTCCTCCAGATCCATCTCCCTCTCCCCCCATGCCGCCCCACAGGGAAGGAGAGGCTGGAATTAAAATCTTTGCTCCCTTCGCGGCTCAGCGTGACTTAGTTATTGCCACTCGCCTGAGATTCGATCGAGTCTGCGTGTCGTGTTGCGGTGAAAACACTGGATCGATGCGGCTGGAGACGGTGAGCTGGGGGAGGAAGGGCGAGAGGGAGAGGAAGGGCGTGAGGCAGAGGAAGGGGGTGAGGAAGAGCAAAGGAGAGGTTCGTGATTCCATATGCGTGTGTGCGTGCGTGTGTCTGCATCAGGTGGGGCAGTCGAGAGAGTAATGTAAAACACCACTAAGTGTCGTGGGCGGCCAGCCAGCCAGTGCCGTGTTAAAGGCGTGATGTCGGGCGAGCCAGACAGACACATGCAGGCAGACTCACTGCCGGATATCTCTCCCCCTCTCCCCCTCTCCCAGCCTCACCAATCACCTGACTGATATGGCTCCTGCCGCTGACCACCAGTTAAGGCCTCCCCATTGAGTCAGCATAGCCTTCATCACGTGTGTCTCGCAAGGCCAGACAAACAGATACAGTGACAGGGTTTGCTTGGCCGTCCCGCAACCCCTCCCAGTAACAGCGGCGCCGCAACGTGCTTCCCCAGCCTCGCCGCCTGTGTACCATTGCCCGAGTGCCGAGGGAAATTGAGGCGCTGCTCCTCACGGCCTCTGCTTTATGGGGCAAGGGAATCCTGCAGCCATGGAAGGATGGTTCTCTTTGCTTAATGTATTCGTGTATTTTGTGAAGCTTGGTTGAATCTACGAGTACCTGTACAATTAATTTAACTGGTCAACGTATGTAATTGTAAGAGTTTGATAAAGTAATAGCGATATTTAACAACATAACATACGGACATAAGAAAATAAAGGAAGCTGCAAGAAGCCATTAGGCCTACACGTATACAGGAACAGGTTAAGGCTGAGGAATAAAAAAAGAAAGAAGGAAAGTTTTGGATAAATGTATTGTCCTTAATGAGCCACACAGCTGACGTGCAGGAAAAGGACCTGGGGACAGAACACACGAGACAGGAACAGGTGGGAGGAGCTACCGAGAAACAGCGACCCATAATGAGGAGAGGGATGAGGATAGGAAAGAAAGGAAAAAAAAAAAAAAGTTAATGAAAATGGAGGAGAAAACAGGAAATTATAAGAAGACAAGAACATACGAGAAGCTGCAAGGAGCCATCAGACCTGCACGCGTACAGAAACAGGTTAAGACTGAAGACAAAGAAGGAGGGGGGAAAGCTTGGGATAAATGATTAATGACTCACAAATCTGACTCGAAAGTAACAAAGTAACAACAGAATACACAACCAGAACATACGAGAATCTGCAAGGAGACATCAGACCTGCACGTACACAGAAACAGGTTAAGACTGAAGACAAAGAAGGAGGGGGAAAGCTTGGGATAAATTAATAATGACTCACAAATCAGACACGAAAGGAACACAAAGGAACAACAGAATACACAACTAGAACATAAGGAAGCTGCAACAAGCCATGAGACCCACACGCACATTAAAACTGGTCAATAAGCAAGACAAAGAAGAAAAGTCGTAAGTGACCTTAATGACCCACGGAGCTGAGTCACGCGGGGCCGCAGCGTCTCAGCCAAGTGGCGGGTATTGGACGAGAGCCACGGGGGGACAGAAATACCTCGGGGTACACCTTCATACATCCCTGAGTACGTGAGTGTCAGGGTCGTCGAGGCAACACGTGCGGCTGCTCACCTTCCCGCACATGCTACCACTGCTATTGGTACTCAGGGAGGCGAAGGCGAGGCAGCAGTGGCAGGAGTGTGTGCTGTATGATGCATGACGTGTAGGTAGGCTGTGACATAAAAGCAGCATGAAAACAAGAGAGAAGATGCAAGAGGTCATCAACCCTACACGTGCCAGTCTTTTGTGCAAAAAATGCTTACCTAAACGTGCAAAAAATAAGGGAAACTGCAAGAAGTCATCAGACCTACACGTGGCAGTCCTTGTACAAAACATGCCTGCCTATTTTCACGCACCATTCCCGTCCATAAATTTGTGTTATCTTCTTGATTCTGTTGACGCGGCATTAACAACCTGATTCCTGAGTCTGCTCCGTTCATCTTCCCCCTCTGTCTGAGAACCGGTAACTCTATTTGAGAGTCAGATCTGGGGGAGACTTCTTTATTAATAAGAGGGGGGGGAGGTTTCTTATTAATGCAATTATATGTATTAAGGAACCCAAACAGGGACACACACACAAAAGTAAAAAAAAAAACGACGTTAACGAAAAGTCCTTTGCCTTCGTACGCACGGTCATAACAAACCGTACTCATACCGTGCAGTGAAAGAAACAAACTTCGTACCATAATAACAACGAACCGTAACCGTACTTTTAACGTACTTACACTCGTACTGTACTATGAACATTAAAAAAGAAAGAAAAAGAAAGGTTTTCTATACATTTTTTTCTTTCCTATTACCTAAAAAGCTGATTTATTTCTGTTTACGTGTTGTTATTTTTTCAAACAGGTAATTTTTTCCACCGGGAGCAGTCAGGGTTAAGAGTATAAATATAAGTATGAGTGATTGGTGCTTTGTTTGGGTCGCCCGTGTGGGAATCCCGGCCCGATATGTATACTAGATAAATAGACTTTGTTTGAGGTTAGAGACCAGGATGTGAGGGAATGCTTATTTTATTGACTCCGTTGCCTTTGAAAACAAGAACCATACTCTGAAACACTTCTACGCTACACTATCACATCTTTCAAAAGGCTCTATATAGTTAGTTGAAGTAACACTAGTTTTTAAGGGTTTTTATGGCTCCAAGGCCAGATTAACAAGATTTCTACAATATTAACAGGAGAAACCTTTGGAAACAAGTGTGGTGAGAGAGCAAAATGTTTCGGAGTAAGGGGCTCAGCATATTCTACGTCAGGTACATCGCGTGTTCTCGGCGTGGCTTGTGTTGACTGGCTAGCACGCGAGCCTCTGACGCCACGCTGATCTGTCCACATCACTCACGCTATCTTCTTTCATTTCTTTCTATTTATAGCCTCGTTTTCTATATTGCTTTTCTTCAGTGCTGAATATACGCCGATCTGCATACATAACTCACGCAACCTTTTTTCATTTAATTCCAGTCTATATATAGGCTCGTTAATGAATGAATTTGGTGTCGTCTGCAAATTTATAAGGAATGTTAAGATACTGAGTGAAAAAAAAAATACACTTAAAAAGATGGAAAAAAAAAATCATGGTTCTCATTGGTGTTTTCTCCTGTGATGATGCGAGATTCCTGTTGTACTACGTCATAGAGAGAAAACGGTGAAGTGTTTGAAAATTTACTCTTGCTTGTTTGTTTTATTAAGATTCTGTGGTCGTGTGCTGAACTGTTTTCCTTAGAAGAACCATATTGAAAGGCCACAAAATAATTATTCGGGTTCTTTTACGGTTATTTTCCCGGTTGGTGATGCAGAATGCTCGTCAAACTACGAGTATCTATCACCAGAATCACACACATATACACACACATACACACACACACACCCTTACCCTTGAACACCCCTGTAACATCTACACCAGGGGCTCATTGGTGGCTTCAGGGGTCCGTGAAGGTCAGAGAGAAATTCTACATCTATATTCACTGTGTTTTTGTATGAAGTTGTTTGTTTGTTTAATTTGCACGATATTATTGTATTTAGTTATAGGTATAGAGTGACCATTTTCTTTTTTTTTTTCATGAAAGAGAGAAAATGTGTTAGTTAAGACTGTTTATGTACATGTCTTATACTGTAATATGTAAGAAGATGGTTCATAACTTTCCCCAGACGCTCCAGCAGAGGTCTTTTGTTTAAGGTTACGCAGCTCTGCACTGGGGCGTGTAGGAAGAAGGCGCGGATAGAAAGTCGCTGAAAATGTTGAAGAATATTGTTGAAGACGACAAAGGCAGAGCATCTAAGAACATCTCGGGAGGGTTTGGGGATGGAGTGGGTTCTCAGTAGGGAGAATCGCGCTTAAAGAAACACCGTGGCAGCAAACCCCAGCATTCCTGAGCCGGGGACGCCAGCGAGCGGAGAATGTGGTGAGCCGTAAAATCCAAAGCGTCGCTGGCTAACGTTTAACTCGCGCCAGTAACGACCTCTGAGAACTGCACCCTCAAACGTTTGGGTTCCTTTCCTCGACTATCTTTAACAAGCTCCAGTGGAAGTTGTGGGAGTTTTTAAGGATGCTTTCATGATTCTGGTAATAGTTTAATGAGCATTCTTCTTCTTCACTAATTGAAAAACAACTGTAAGGGTGCTTTCATGATTCTGGTGATAGTATAAGGAATATTCTTCTTCACAAATTGAAAAAAAAAGAAAAGTATATGAACCTGACTAACTAGAGTTTTCAAGAGTGTTTTCATAACGTGTAAGTCTTCAAGGGTGTTTTAATGATTCCACTGATAGTTTAAGGAGCAATCTTCTTCACAAAAAAAAAAAAAAAAATAAATAAATAAAAAGTAAGCATAATAACCCGACTAGTCAGAGTTTTCAAGTGTGCTTTCATGATTCTGGTGATAGTTTAAGGAATATTCTTCTTCACAAATTGAAAAAAAAAAGGTATAA
>NC_087153.1:39135521-39140521 GCF_035594125.1 Scylla paramamosain | reverse complement strand
TGAACCATTACGTACTATTGAGGGGCGTAACGAGGCTTTTCCTGTCCCTCCCCCTTCGGCCTTGTCCTCTCTCTCTCTCTCTCTCTCTCTCTCTCGTTTCGTCGTGCCTCATTCTGTTGATCCCTCGTTTCTTGATATTTTTTTTCTTTAAGTTTCTCTCATCCTCTTCTTTTATTCTTCCTTTCTCATTCCTCCTTCTTGTCCTCTCTTTTCTTACTGCGTCATTTTTTCGCCCCTTTTATTTATTTATTTATTTATTTTTTGTCTTTCGTTGTCTTTCACCCTTACTTTCCCCTTTTTCTTCTATTTTGGTCCTCCTCCTCCTCCTCCTCCTCCTCCTTTATCCATCATATCACTCCTGTCCTGTCTCTCTCTCTCGTCCCCACCTCCTCTCCCTCCCTCACTCCTCTCCCTTCCTCTCACTCCCCTCTCTGCCTTTCTCCCCTCACAGTGCATGTTATTTCTGTTAGCATTCGTGTGAGTGGCCTGGTAGTGTCCTTGCAGCCTAGCGCGCACACACACACACACACACACACACACACACACACATCACTTTAAGCTGGATAAAAGTAGATATGGAGACAGGATAGGAACAGCTCGACTCAGATCCTGTACACACACACACACACACACACACACACACACGAGATTCGGATGGACTGTGGCCTGGCTGTCAGTGTGTGGCGTGGGAGTGATCTCAGTCGTGCTCAAAGATCGGTCTATGCATTGTCTTTTCTGTTTTCAAAGGCCACATAGATAGTTAATAAGTTTTTTTCTTTTTTATGTAAGGGGCACTGGGCGAGGTTAACAAGAAGGGAGAAAAAAATAAATAAAAAGAGGCCCACAGAGAGTACCCAGTCCCTAAATAAAGGTCAAAAGGTCACTTACAGTTATAGGATAAATGTCTTGAAGCAAAACAGTAGGATTGTCATGATGCTCTCCTCCTAATTACGACCTATCGTAAAAAAACACACACCTGAGAAACCCCACACTAATTTCCGCGTTAACTATTAAGAGTCGGAGATGAAAGATTACAAACGTTTAAACAGACGGATGGTTGAATTGTGAAGTCTGTGTTGCGAGACTAGCTGAGGGCTGTAGGTGAATAGCAAACACACACACACACACACACACACACACACACACACATACACACATACAAGGACGTGGGGTACAGATGGGCATTCATTAAGTAGTCGGGTTTCAAGGTCTTTCGCTTGTGATACTAAAGGGCAGATTGAAGAAAAGTGCAGTGTAGAGACGAACGTAGTAAGAGACACAATAGAGAAATGAGACAGACTGACATTCACTGCATTGCTGGGGGATTGAAAAGAACAGGGGTTAGGTTTATTCAGGACTTTATAAAACCCTTTCTTTTTTTTTTTTTTTTTTTGGCACGTTTCTTTTATCACAAGCCACTCTTACTCTTTTGTTCCAGTCACCTCTTCACATTTTTTTTTTTTCTGGCTGGACGATAGAAAATATATTGTCTTAATCATTTTTTTTTTCTTTCTGCATATGCCCGTAAAAATTTCGTGCAAAGATTTTAGTGTTGCGGTGAAATGAGCTGATTAGACGCCTCGGAATATCTTAAGTGCTATTTTCAAAGGACACAGAGATAATTAGTACGGTTGTCATCATGTGTTCCCCTACAAAAAAAAAAAAGTAAAATCCTTGTTGAGCTGTGACTAGAAATGTAAAGACATCCTTGAAAACCCCAACAACTTCCACTACAGTCTGTTAAAAGTCGCAGAAAACACGGGATACTAGTGGACATTTGTTGCGCGGCCAAATTCCAAGTTCTATGTAAAAGTAATTGGGACACGAAGTAAAAAAAAAAAAAAAAAAAAAAAGTGTAGTGACTAGAGACGAACATACCAAGAGTCACACTGGAACGAGAAAGACTGATATCCACTGCATTGCTGAGAAATTTAAAAGACCCGGGAGTTTTGTCCATGAGTTTTTAAGGTAACTGAAGGGGATGGAATGTCAGGACGGGGAGGGAGAAGACCTGGTGAAGGGATGATGGGAGAACAAGGGCAAGGGAACATGAATTCTGAACTAGGAAGTCTAATCTTGGTGCTTCAAAGATGTAGAGAAGTTCAGAACCCAGCCAGTGGTGTTGGTGGTTCAGGTTGTGTCTGGGGTTCAGTCCGTGGTTATGAATTAGCGAGGGTTGTTGATGGTTCAGGTTGTGTTGCTGTGTCAATACTTGCTCATAATGTAGCAAGTGCTGTTGGCTCAGGTTGTGTTGGTGGTTCAGTCTGTGTTCATAACCTTGCCAGTGGTGTTGATGGTTCAGGTTCTGTTAGTGGTTCAGTGCATCAGGGAGAGTCCGAACGGTTCATAGGGAGCACTGAGGAAATCTGGGGCAAGGATCCGGTGAAATAATGATATAATTTTTCGACTTTGCTACTCAGGAAGAGCGACGCTGAAGAAAATAGAAGAACGTAAAGGAAGCAGCAAGAAGCCATCAGGTTTTCAAAAAGATCACATAAATAATATCAGTGATTTTTGAGACAGTTTGACATGTTGAAGAGGGAGGTGAAAAACGACACAGATGTTATAGGGAGAGTTTATTTCACATCAGGTTTTCAAAAAGATCACAAAAATAATATCAGTGATTTTTGAGACAGTTTGACATGTTGAAGGTGAAAAGCGACACATGTTATAGGGAGAGTTTATTCCACATCTAGTCCGGAGATAAATCACCCCATGACATAACGCTTGTGTCTCTTTTCACCTTCACCTTCAATATAATTTTTTTCTTCATTTCTCCAGTGATGATGCATTATTAAACTATTATTAGAAGCATGAAAACACTCCTGCACACCTCATGAACTTCCACTCAAGTCTGTGAAAAGTTGAAGATGATAAAATGTTAGAGTACAGTGTTGACTCGTACAAGCTTGAAATGTCCCAGCAAGTGATGACTGCTTTGAGAGTAGATCAGTATTAGAGCATAAGAACATAACGGGAAACTGCAAGAAGATATCAAGCCTACATGTGGCAGTCCCCAGTGACTTATGAAGCGGGTAGGACGTGGCGTGCAAGCGACCGAAAGCAGAACGTACATGATTTGAGCACTAGTTGACTCAAAACCACACATTACAGTAAAAACGAAATGCACTTAGCTCAGATACCGTAATGTACATATAACCAGATAACCACACTTTATTACTGAGATGAACTGAGCCTATAAAACACGCACCCAACGTTCACATTATTACACCTGTACATTTCTCTTCCTCATGACCGTATTCTGATGCACTTCCGCGCCGCACTCCTCTTAAAATGCTCCAGTTGAAATCATACGTTTTTTTTTTTTCTTTTTTACGGTTCTAGTGACAGACCAACAAAATTTCCGCAATATGAACCGGAGAAATACCCTTGAGGACCCGGCTAGTCATCTCTGTGGCCTTTGAAAATACTTTTGTTTTGTTTTTGTTTGTTTAGTGACTTAAAAAAGAAAAAAAAAAATTCACTGACGAAACGAAACAAGAGACAAACCAGATCTATTGGCACACAAACAGGGAACCGGCTGGCTATCTGGTAAACTCCTCGCCTCACTGTCTTAATGTTCCCAGTTCGACTCCAGCTTACCGTAGTTTGTAGGTGGGAGAGGTAGCGCTTTCTCTCGCCACCCTACTAGCACGAGCAGGGTATACTGACTGGTTAGATGGTAAGCTTCTTGCCTCACTGTCTTAATATTCTCAGTTCGATTCCAGCTCCCGGTAGTTTTTCGGCGAAAGAAGTAGCGTTTATTTATTTTTACTCCTTCTGTCTCTCTCTCTCTCTCTCTCTCTCTCTAGCAGGCGCCATGTGACCTCAATGTTGTAGTGTCGTGTGTCTGTATCCAAATATACTTGCCGTGTGAATATTACATGTGATAATTCGATAGTAATCACTGGAATAATCTTCAAATATTATCTGTCACTCGATATTCACGATAAGAAAATATGATAGGGATACAATAACTGTAGTGATGGTGGTGGTGGTGGTGGTGTATGTGTGCTTGTGTGGGGAAGGTCAGGAAACAGTGCAGTGGGTAGTAAAGGTCGAGTAGTTATACCTTACGTCACCTGCAGAGAGAAAGAGAGAGAGAGAGAGAGAGAGAGAGAGAGAGAGAGAGAGAGAGAGAGAGAGAGAGAGAGAGAGAGAGAGAGAGAGAGAGAGAGAGCGGCAAACAGAAAGAACAAACAAACTGAAAGAACATAAACAAGAACATAACAAACAACAACAACAACGAGAAGAAAGGAGCCAGGAAAACTATGGAAAAAAGTAGTAGAGGGCAGGTGTTTTTGTACCTCGTCACACCTGCAGACAGTAATCAGGGCAGGTGTGGCCAGCTATGATCTCTTATGATAGTACTTGTTTTTCTTTCTTTTTTCTTTTTTTATCTTTTTTTATGTAAGTGAAGTGTCCTTTCCACTGGGGACAGACGGGGTTAAGAGAGTGAATGATGTATGTATGTATGTATGTATGTATGTATGTAGGATATTTAAATGTAACCTTGTTCTTGTTTTAATATTATTGCTTTTGCTAGTTTTGCTTTTTTTACGTCTGATAATTTTATATGAACCGTAATCTAATTTATATATCTATCTTTTTTTCCTATAATCTGTTTTTTGAGGCTAATGAAATGTATATATCTGTATATCTATGTGGTGCTTTGTGCGGGCCACCACGTGTGAGACTGCCGGCATGGTAAGGATAGATAAACAGACAGATAGAAGTGGGTGGAAGGAGAGTTCTGATCAAGAGAGAAACAAAAAAGACAACAAGAAAAAAAGTAAATAAAGAAAATAAAGATACAAGTCCCAAGATAGTGTTACTGATCCAGAATATAACCGTAGTGAGAAAGAGCAACCATCAATCAGGCCAGGTCAAGAAATAACGGCTTCAACCTTCATAAACTTAGATAAAAAAAAAAAAAAAGTGATGAAAAAAATTATTCTCAAATAGTGGTAGTTAAATGGAACGGATTCTTAGTAGTCAGG
>NC_087153.1:39078021-39130521 GCF_035594125.1 Scylla paramamosain | reverse complement strand
ATCATTGTCACTGTACCCTGTAGAGTGTAGACATCCCTCACCACCACCACCACCACCGCCACCACAGCCTACCACACGTCACTCCATCAATTGAAGTCATTGTCACTGATTATGGTGTTCTCTGCTACTACTGCTACTACTACTACTACTGCTGCTACTACTACTACTACTACTACTACTACTATTACTACTACTACTGCTACTTTTAATGCTAATTTCTTCTATTCCTGTCCAGTTTCGTGTATTTTTGAAGAGTTTTATTTCTACTTCGTCTACATCATCATCAACAACAACAACTACTACTACTACTACTACTACTACTACTACTACTACTACTACAATCCATCTCTTCTTCTTCCTCCTGCATCTCCTCTACCTTCTACTACCACCACCACCATCACCACCACTACTACTACTACTACTACTAATAATAATAATAATAATAGTAATAATAACAATAATACAATCCATCTCTTCTTCTTCCTCCTGCATCTCCTGTACTTTCTCCTACTACCACCACCACCACCACCACCACCACGACTATTACTCCTTGACTCCGAGTCCTTCAGCGCCAATCTTATTTGCTCATGGATTCTCTATAGTCTACACTCTCCTCCAGTGATTCGCACCCCACTGGCTTGACCACCCTCCCCTTGGGTACCCTGGCGGTGAAGGCTTCTCGTGGTGGTTGCTCAAGCCTTGTGGAGCCGAGTCTTAGTTTTGATACTGGCTCAGTGAGGGTATGAGAGGAGATGTTGTGAGAAAATACGTAGTGAGTTAATGATAGGAGTGAAGAGAATATGGAATAGTGAAAGTATGATACGAGTGTTAGGATGGAAAAGTTGTTGTTGTTGTTATTGTTTTCCTTGATAAATGTGTGCAGAGAGAGAGAGAGAGAGAGAGAGAGAGAGAGAGAGAGAGAGAGAGAGAGAGAGAGAGAGAGAGGAGAGAGAGAGAGAGAGAGAGATGATTGATGTTTTCGTGTTAAATTGACCTTTATGTGTGTGTGTGTGTGTGTGTGTGTGTGTGTGTGTGTGTGTGTGTGTGTGTGTGTTGTTCTTCCTCGTCATATATTAAATTGATTTAACGCATAAAAGAGACCAAAAATAGATAAATGGAAAATTCTCTCTCTCTCTCTCTCTCTCTCTCTCTCTCTCTCTCTCTCTCTCTCTCTCTCTCTCTCTCTCTCTCTCTCTCTCTCTCTCTCTCTCCATGATCCTTCTGTTAAAAAATCATAGGCTGGACAATGTGTAGAGACGAAACGAAATCTCTCTCTCTCAGGGACTGCCACGGTGTAAGCCTGGTCGCTTCTTGCAGCTTCCCTTATTTCTTGTGTTCTTATGTTCTCTCTCTCTCTCTCTCTCTCTCTCTCTCTCTCTCTCTCTCTCTCTCTCTCTCTCTCTCTCTCTCTCTCTCTCTCCAAACACCACTTTGATTTGCAAGGCTGATTTAGGAAGGCTGATTCTGGAGGTCATGATCTGCTCACCACCACCACCACCATCACCACCACCACCACCACCACCATCACCACCACCACCACGATGCATCTTATCATCAGACTGTAACATTACATCACTTGGATCATTTGTACACCGTAAGATAATACAATGATAACGGAAATGTTTACGTTAATCTTTTTTTTTGTACGAACATGAACTGAGATGCTTAACTAGATATAAGGGGCAAGTTTAGTATATATATTAGTTTGGGTTATATGTCACAGGTACAGTAACCCTTTATCTGTGTGTAACTGTGTATGCGTGTTTTGTATTCTAAGGTTAGGTTACTCTGCTGAATTCGTGTAGTTTTTTTTTCTTTTCCTTTTTAAAACTTTTTTTTTTTTTAAGAGGTTAAATAAATGTGGATTGCTTGATTGTAAGGGTATGAGAGAGTGCTCGTGTGTGTGTGTGTGTGTGTGTGTGTGTGTGTGTGTGTGTGTGTGTGTGTGTGTGTAGGAGTGGGGCTTGACTCTGTTAGCCCTCATTCCTTGGGGGCATCAACCTGGTATAGATAGATAGATAGATAGATAGATAGATAGATGATAGATACATAGATGAAAATATTCGCTTTAATTAGACACTACGTTCCTTCTCGTCGTTGTAACACAAGGTACTCAAAACAACCATGATAAACTCTCACTCCTCGCCGTTACATAACCCGGAGAGTCACCAGTACTGCACTAGTCACTCCACCAAAGATTCACCGACTGCACTGGTTCTGTTATCCTTACGCCCTCTCGTCCATCACTCAGCGCCATTATAGTTTGTCTCCCTGACGCATCGCGACACGCAGAGCAATGCTGAGGTGGTCACTGATTATCGTTAGTGTGTCTTTGCGTGGCTTGCTATCACGGGGACGAGGGACTGAAGGCTGAGCGTTCTTCTCTTGGGACACACACACACACACACACACAAAAGATACCCCTCAGGCTGAAATACTCCTGCGGTTAGTACTTATTCGATACCTCCTTGTTTATTTTATTGTGAGTTAAATACTGCAGTATTTTTAGAAGCTTCAGGATGACGCTATCGTGTTATTTCCTATACGATAATGAACTCTTGCGCTGTGCCTCGTCTACAAACTAAATGATGGGGTACTTGTGGGAATTATCGTACAGTTCACAGCTCCGAGTGTCCAGCAGCCAATGAGAGGGCACCGATCCGTGGGTGTGCCCCTGGCCGGTATCGTGCCGGGCCCGGGCGTCGCTGTGGCGTCACCAGCACCCCATGGGGGTGGTGAAGGAGGAGGCGAGGTGCAATCCCTCGCCACTGAATAGGGAAGCTGCAGGAAGTGACACCACCGCTCTGCAGCGAAGTGTAGGCGAGGTGGTGTTGCTGGGCGTGAAGGCGTGGGGGTGTAGAGGTAGGTCACTGCCAAGGTCTGCTTAAAGTGCCTGGGCCTGCTGGCGCGAAAGGGTTACAGGTGGCCGCGTCCGCCACGCTGCCCGTGTGCCGACCCGCAGGACCATGGCCGTGTGTGTGTCTGTGTGTGTTGCAGGCAGCAACTACACAGAACCGCGACGCAGTGCATCCGCCCCACGAAGGCCACGCGATGCCCTGCCTCCACCACTCTCTCGAGGCTCCTGACGTCCGCTGGCACAGCTCTTGCTGCCGCTTGAATTTCATAATGCCACGAAATTCACTTTTCTTCACTTTAAAGCTAACAACCAATATATATATATATATATATATATATATATATATATATATATATATATATATATATATATATATATATATATATATATACACACACACACATACATAAAGAGTAGCGCACACCTGTCACAGTTTTGTAGGGGTGTCAGTGGGTCGCGCCATGGCGAGCGAGGCGGGGTCCCTGGAGTACACTGCGGTTGAGGTGCGTGTCTTACCTGTCACCGCGGCGGCCCTGGAGACGTGGCTCCTGGCGAGGTGCACGAGGTTGCGGGAGAGGACTCGCATCTTGGTGGTGTAAGAGGAGCGCGGGGCGTCTGGTCCTCGCCGCGGCACTGCTCAAGTACGTCTGGCTGGGGACGCGCGCGCCTTCTGTTTTGTTGAGACGTGGAGCGCGAGCTGCCAATTGAGGTTTAATAACTTTTTTTTCTTTGCCTTACGGTGTCCGTGCAACATTATCTTGAGGATGGTGCCGAGCGCCCAGCTGCCCTTGCCAGCGCTGCGCCGCCGCCTCATCGCCTGTGCATCTTGATTTGGGAAAATGCAAATAAGAAGAGCGAGAACCTGGCAGCGCCTGCGTGAGGGATTCGCCTGTGGTGCCATTGTGTGACACCGCGGAGGTGCTGGCTCAGGTCCACTGTGTGTGGCTCGTTCGGCGCCACCCTCCCCTCCCTGCCGCCGCCACATACCCGCATGCCGCAGTGTGCCTCCCCCAGGGTGTGGCCAGCAGGTGTGACAGCGTCTACCACAGGGGCACCTCCCTGCTTGCCTCCTTCCCAGGCAATGCCAGCACACGCCCTTCCGCCGCACAGTTGTTCCCGCCTCGTAGAATTTCAAATTGTTAAGTTTCGTGGATTTATCGCTGCGGTGGAGCCTGGCCCGCGCGGCCACGCCCAGGTGGGGCTGCCGCCCCCTCGCATATTCTCTCCGCAGATTCACGTAAATTATTTAGCAAGAAATATTTGACTCTTTACGTACAGGCACGAGCAGCGCCTCGCGGCTGCTGCCTCCTGGCGTGGGGCTCACCGCTTTCCCCCACCCCGCCAGTGTTGAAGCGCGAGTTGTGTCTCAGGCAGCGGAGCATCATTGCCGCTCTCACTGACACCTCTCAGCGTGGAAGTATTTCATGGCATAATGGATGACGCTTGTGTGTGTGTGTGTGTGTGTGACATTACAGCCGAATCTGCTTCCGTACAAACAAGTGTCAGGGTGACACGAGGGCGAAGGCAGCTTAACATTTCTCTCATGGAAGCGTTCATAAGGAAAGGAGAGAAAAGGGAAGTAGGGAAGAGAGGCTTGCAGGAGGGAGAGGAGAGGATAGAAAGAAAAGGAAGAATTCAAGGAAAAGAGGCATGGAGAGAGAAGAGGAAATAATGGAAAGAAAAAGAAGAATTTAAGGGAAAGAGGCATGCAGGCAGGGAGGAAAAATAAAAAGGACACGAAAGAATTTACGTTAGTCAAGAGGGAGGCAGGGGAGGGGAGACTAAAGTAGATGGTACAAGCAGGCGCTGAGATGCTGAAGGGAAGGGAATAGAGCTAGAATGGAAAATATATTAGCAAGGAATAATAAAGAATGGGAAGCAGGGGAAGGGAGACTAAAAGAGATGAAGGCGGTGAAGATCAGAAAGGAAAAAATGGAAAGAGTGAGGAAAAAAAAAAAAAAGGCAAAGAGAGAAATAAAATAACAATAGGGGACAAGGGAGGAAAGACTAGAATAGAACAAGTGAACAGGGAGATGTAGAGGAGAAGGAATGAAAAGTACGAAAAGAAAGAAGAGAAGAGAAACAACGGAAAAAAAACAAATAAAATGAAACAAAATGAAAGTAAGGAAAAAATAAACAAAACAAGAGAATATACGAGTAGACAATGAGATGCAGGAGGGAAGGGGAAATAAGGAAAAAGAGAAGAAAAGAAGAAAAGACATAGAAAGTCAGGTGTTGCTGGGAAAGGTTCATTAGACTGTCCCATTCCTCACGCTGACCACCAGGCTGTTAGATTCTAGTGGACCGATGAATAGAAAGCAGTCTTCATAAATCTCTCTCTCTCTCTCTCTCTCTCTCTCTCTCTCTCTCTCTCTCTCTCTCTCTCTCTCTCTCTCTCTCTCTCTTTCTTACATACATGCTAATAAACAGTCATGATAACGAACATGATGATACAGCAGAAGATAACCAATTTATCTCTTCTCCTTGACTTAACACGACAAACAACCACAGGAAAAAATAAAACAAACCCTCCAATCACATTTTTTTTATAGTGTATTTTCTTACTGAAATTACACATAAATAGAATCTTTCATAAGAGAAAAAAAAAAAATCATAGCTCGCGGACGTAACAGTTTACAAAAATGGCTGTATAGAAATCCATGTATAGGACAGCGACCTTGAATCAGGCACTAAACTCTTACATTCTGAAACGCTTCGCTCTCTCACCACGACTGTTTTCAAAGGCTACAGAGATAATCAGCCAGGTTCTAAAATAGTGTTTCTCCAGTTGACAATGTAGAAATCTTGTTAATTTGGCATTAGAACCGTAAAAACACTCTTGAAAATCCGTGAAACTTCAACTAGAACCTTTTGAAAGGAATCGTGGTGCGACGCAGAGCGTTTTATAAAATCTGATGTTTCGTAATTCTTACACGTTTAGCTCCTTCACTATTTTCAAAGGCGTTGAGAATTTAATCGTGGTTTGTGAGCATTTTTCACCACTAACTCTAGAGAAAACGTATGAAATTAATACTAGAGATGAAAAGACTCTTGATACCTACAATTACTTCCACTATGACCGTTAATTAACAGGTTGTGGAGACATGTTAACGTTAAAGAACATTACGGTGCTTGGTCATGGGGGCTGAGAGTTGCATCGCCGTGCCCGGGCAGCCGCTGTCGACACTAATCAGTTCTTGTGTAATGGTGCGCTTTTTCTTATTTCCATTTTTTCTAAGTCTTTTAAGTTTTACTGTGGTTTTAGTTACGTGGCTGCTCGTATATTGAAGCGCATGTGTTTTTTAAGATTACATACACTTTATCTTATTATCTGTTATGTGGTTTTTCTTATTTACTTCTTTAGCTTTGAGGTACTGGCGTTTCTTTCCATACGACTGCCTACATAACAAAGACGTGATTAGTCATTAATAACCACTCCTGCTGGAATAAGGAACCTGAAAAAAAAAAATCTTAACGCTATTAATGTGTACAGGCACCGATGGCAAATACTGCTAAATATAATCGACTCTGAGTTTCTGATAATAAAGATAAGAAATGATGTCTGTGTATGTTAATTGCTGTGATAAACACTCCTAAAATAAAAAGATATGTACAGGGTGTCCCACAAAAATTGACATCATTCCATTAGACATGCCGTTCACTGCAACAGAAAGGGCGTTCTGTGTTGAAGCACGCAGAAACTCAGTCACTGGCATGTAGATTTTGTTCGCCCCACATGCGAACATTTTGCTTGTTCACTTCGCCATTCACATGAAATGTGGCCTCGTCGCTGAAAACAAGACGGTTTTCAAAGTCGTCATCCTGAAGTTTCTCTCGCATATCTTCACAGAACGTTTTATGCCTTTGCTTGTCAGTCGGCTATAAAGCCTGCATAAGCTGAAGCTTGTAGAGGGCCGCCAGCAAGCGTTTTCTTATGACACGCTAAACAGTTGACTTGGGTATCCGGGTCTCCGGGCTTGCTCTTTGCACAGGTTTCCCGAACTTGGTTCACCATCTCTTCTGAAACTGGTGGCCGTCCAGACCCTTTTTTTCCGACACAAACAGCCTTCCTCTTGAAACTTCTTATGCCACATCCAAATTAGCTTCCCTGTTGGCGCTTGTTTATGAAATTTTCTACCAAATTCACGTTGTGCATTCACGTTTGAGTTTCGGCGTACTTCAGTACACAGAACGCCCTTTCTGCTGCAGTAAACGCTATGTGTAATCCTGAAAAGAGAAACATACGGAAGATTAGACTTCAAAAATGTATTGAATTCTAGACACACTGCTAAAATTTGAGACAATCTGGACGAAAATTGTTCACGATATTAGGTGATGGAATGATGTCAAGTTTATTGGGATACCATGTACGAGTATGTATGTATGTATGTATGTATGTATGTATATATATATATATATATATATATATATATATATATATATATATATATATATATATATATATATATATATATATATATATATATATATATATATATATATATATATATATATATATATATATATATATCCACAGGGTGTAACAGGAGTTTCTACAGATATTGCTGCAGGCGAAAGTGCAGGTCAATCTAAGTGGAAAGCGTTTTGAGGTATTGTTTAGCCATGGTGTGAAATTCAGGTGTGGTCTGGCGACAGATACAACGGCTGAGCCGGGCAGGTAACTCTGGTGTAATGCGTAGACCTGGATGTCCGTTGGTGAAATTGTGAATTATTCAATCATGACAGATGATTTACCGATAAACAATACACAATGATAATATGGATGTAATAAACGACAAATAAATAACAGGCTGCGTGGCACCATGCCTTGTCTGCCCAGGCAGGAAGTGGGAAGGAGGCTCGCATCCCTCCATGACTGTGACAGTGAATACGTTCAGACTGTATTGCATTATTGTATACCTTAAAGTATTGTGGAATGTGTGGATCTGGCGTCTCTCCGCAGTGGTTACCAGCTCGGCTCGGCCGTTGCATTTGTGGTTAGGCCACACATATTTCACACCTTAAAATGCACATTTGCATACAACATTTTACATTTCGATTAATCTGCACTTTCACCCCTGGCAATATCCGCAGAAACTCGTTTTACATCCTGTGTGTGTGTGTATATATATATATATATATATATATATATATATATATATATATATATATATATATATATATATATATATATATATATATATATATATATATATATATATATATATATATATATATATATATATATATATATATATATATAACGTTATCGCTATTAATATGTACAGAATGGTGAATACCGATAAATATAATCGGCTTTGAGTTTATGATGATAAAAAATTATAAAAGATGCCTGTATATATTAATTACTGTGATAAACATTCCTAGCAAATAAATAAATAAATAAATAAATCTTATGTACAGGAAGCAATGGCGAATATTGGTAAATATAATCGACTGAGTTCCTGATCGCAAAAATACCAAATGGTGCCTCTATACATTAGTTGCTATGATAAGTGTAAGCATTCCTGGAGCGCAGCGCATGCATGGGTCCCGAGGTGTTGGCTGCCGGGGTGCGGTGATGCAGCCTTCAGTCCCCGTGACCGAGACAATTGCCTTATAGTTTGTACAGGAGCCACAGACACTCAGCACTTCTCACTCCTCAGACCAGGACACTTTGTAAGATGGAACTTCTTGAAACAGAACCTTTGTGGATAGAAGCTCTCGCACAGAACCCTTTGTACAAAACTTTCCTAAATTAAAGTACAAATTAAACTATACACGATTGTTTGAATTGAATGACTAAAGGACACACACACACACACACACACACACACACACACACACACACACACACACACACACACACACACACACACACACACACACTAAAACAAAAGAATAAGTATAAATAAATGAAAATAATGATAAATAATCAAGTAATAACCATAAGACGTACTCTCCAATAACTTTAAACATAAACAAATAAATCACAAACAAATAAATTAAAACAACAATCTCGATACTTTCCAACAATCACAAACATGGTTCTTGAATCCCACGAGGTTAGATCTAAGCGGTTTTCCGTCCTACATCCCTTTGTCAACCCGGGGCCGTGCTGGTGTAGCTATGGCGGCCTTGTGGTGTCCCGGTGGACTCCTCATGACTTCTTACGGGGCCACTCCACCATCTCCCAGCAGCGGGTCCCCGTCTCAATGCACCGCTGGCAGAGGTCCATACGGTGCGGCTTTCTCTTCTTAGTGTCTCCCTCTCCTTTCTGAAGCCTTAGCTGTAGGAGGGACGTGCAGGTTAGGGTGGAGTCGTGCAATAGTTGGTGTTAAACATAAGAACATAAGAAATAAGGGAAGCTGCAAGAAGCGACCAGGCTTACACGTGGCAGTCCCTGTATGAAATATACCTACCTATTTCCACCTATCACCCCCATCCATAATCTAATCTTCTCTTAAGCTCCACTAATCTGCCACTCTATTTGAGAACCAATTTCTTCCTTTCTCTTTCTTAAACCTAAATTTTTCAAGCTTGAACCCATTATTTCTTGTTCTATCCTGGTTGCTGATCCCAAGAATTTTGCTTATAGGTACGTACAGTCACGGTCATAAGTTGTCATGTTTCGTCATGATGAATCGTGACCAGTTCAGGTTCCTCGCACTCCTCTCCTCAGGACGCATTGTTGTTCAAACCTTACAATTCATTATGACACGAAGCAGGACAAATTATGATCGCGGCTGTACATCACGTCCCTCTGCTGATGCATTTCGAGTCTGGTCTGATGTAGTGAAGTGTTGGTTATACCCAGGTCCCTCTTCCCAAGTTTCTTTTTTCAGGGTCTTATAGTGTTGGGTAAATATTACTGGTAGGTCCCTGTTCTCAAGTGTGTTGGGGTTTTGTGCAGGTAGTGTTGGGTAAGCATACGTGTCCCTGTTCTAGACCTTTCTTGGGGTCTTATCTTGGCTGTTGTAGTGTGGGATCTACATAGTCCCTGTTCTCAGTTAAGTCATGAAAAGTAGAAGAAAAATGTTGATGTTGTTTAGAAGTGATCGTATTTTCATTATCCAACCTCCACACTACCAGACACTACCTGACAAGACACTACCAGACCGTTTATAGTCCTCTTAGATTCCATTACACAAAGATTAAGTTTCATAACGTTCACCTCTTAGATTCCAATACAGAAAGTTTTAGTTTTGTATTGTTTAGTCCTTTTAGATCCCTACACATGAAGGTTAAAGTTTCAAAGCGTTTAGTTCTCGTAGACTTCAATGCATAGGGGTTCAGTTCGAAAGCGTCCACCTCTTAGATTCATAAGAACATGAGAAAATAAGGGAGGCTGCAAGAAGCTGTAAGGCCTACACGTGGCAGTCCCTGTATGAAACACGCTTAACCATTTCCACTTATTATCCCCAACCATAAATTTGTCTAATCTTTTAAAGTTCCCTAATGACTCTTCACTGTGTTCGTTCCATTCATCTACCACTCTACATTTGAAAACCAATTCCTTCCTAAATTTTCCAAGCTTTAAACTCGTTGTTTCTTGTTCCATCCTGATTACTGATCCTGAGAATTTTGCTTACGTCACCCTTATTATAACCCCTATACCACTTAAAGACTTCTATCAGGTCCCTTCTTAACCTAGGTCTCTCCAAAGATTGTAAATTTAACAGTTTCAGTCTCGTTTTGCAAGGAATATCCCTCATCCCCTGTATCCTTTTATTCATCCTTATTTGTACTAACTCTAATTGACCCAGAACTGCACAGCATAGTTTAGATGAGGCTGACTAGGGCTTAATACAACTTTAATATTACTTCGGGACTTCTACTTTTAACACTCCTAAAAATTTATCCTAGTACCCAATTTGCCAACTTCCAATACAGAAAGGTTTACATTCAGTGTTTAGTTCTCTTAGATTCCAATACACGAAGGTTCAGTTTCCAAGCAACAGTTCTCTTAGATTCCAGTACATAGTGATTCAGTTTCAGGTTCTAAGTGCCGAGTCAATAGGAAGCTTTTGAAAGATTAGACAAATTAGACAAATATATGGATGGGAATGACAGGTATATAAAAATGAAGCAGACATGTTACATACAGCGACTGCCACGTGGAAGTCTGATGGCTTCCTGCAGCTTCCCACATTTCCTTATCCCCATACGCCCATTATGATTCTTTCAAAAGGCTACAGAGAAAGAAAGGTTCAGTTTTAAGGTGTTCACAGTCCTCTTAGGTTCAATTTCTTAAGTTACAATACAGACTATAACTTTTTAATCTTTTTACCTGCTTATAAGGATAAACACGCGAGTCACAGTCCCTGCAGATCTGGTAACAGTTGGCCCAGGAGTTAGCTGAGGTCCACTCCTTGTCACACTCCTCGCAGTAGAAGTGCCCGAAGGCTCTCCTCTTCCCCTGGTACGGTGTTAGCGCCTTCTTCTTCTGCCCAGGCATCTGTGAAATATATACTATCAGTAGTTTTGTTGTTGTGTCTGTTTGAGGGCGTCTGTATAAAGGCTATGTATCTTTCTCTTGGTTATTCTCGTTTTTTTTTTTATTATTCTCTTTTTTTCTTATTTTAAAAAGTGGTTTTATTTTTTTTATTTTACTTATTTATTTATTTATTGCCCAGAGCTGGTCTTGTCACGTAAACTAAGAAAGGAAGGAAGGAAGGAAGGAAGGAAGGGAAGAAAAAGAAAAACAAAGAAAAAAAAGGAGAGAGAGAGAGAGAGAGAGAGAGAGAGAGAGAGAGAGAGAGAGAGAGAGAGAGAGAGAGAGAGAGACCTTATTCCGTGTTCTTAAATGTTTATTTTTAGTCACCAACACAATTCTACTTATCAAACGCCTTGAAGATGATAAACCGTGTTCTCATGTCTCTTTTTTTCACCTGCTGACGGTGGAGAGCAAAGCCTGCATTCAAAAACTCTTAGCTCTCTCACCACGACTATTTTCAAAGACCATAGAGATGAATAGCCGAATTCTAAAGAGTCTTTCTACTGTTAACAATATAGAAATCACGTTAATCTATCACTAGAACCTTAAAAACAGACCTAAAAACCCGTATCTCTTCAGCATACAAGAAGTAAAGCCTTTGGAAAGTGGTCGAGGTTCGGGCAGGTGTCTCAAAATACTGTCATGCCCATCGTTAACCCACAAACACTGCCTCATTGAAATTCCCAAGCAAAAGATACCATATTACGTTACAGTTAAGCACACATTCCACCACTGTGCTACATTATGTGATCACGTGATGGCAAGCATACGTACTGAACTGCAGGAGGGTAAAAAATTCTCAAGTACTGTCGTCTTCATCTCCGCAAACTTTTCAAAGGGTTTTTATAATACACGTTGGCAAGATTCTCGAGGATATTCTCATGATTCAGGTGATAAGTTTACTTTCTTACATAATTATGTAAGAGAGAGAGAGAGAGAGAGAGAGAGAGAGAGAGAGAGAGAGAGAGAGAGAGAGAGAGAGAGAGAGAGAGAGTTTTAGTATTGGTAAGCATATTCGTGAACTTGAATCCCTTGTACGACACGGTAGTAAACGTTTTAGTATGGGTAAACATACCAATGAATTAGATCCCTTTTAAGATATGTTATGATACGTTTTGGTATTTGTAAACATAACTGAATCCTTTTAAGACAAGGCAGTAAACGTTTTAGTCGTGGTTAACATTAATAAATAAGCAATACCTCTTTTGACATGGCAGGAAACGTTTTAATACTACTAAGCATAAATAAAATAAGGTAAAATAAAATTAAACTAAATAATATAATAGAATTTCTTAAAAAAAAAAAAAAAAAAAAAAAAAAAAAAACACGATAGAAAACATATTAGTATCGGTAACAAATAATCGAATTCTCCTACACGCACGAAAACGTATCACATGATAGAAAACGTGTAAGCTAAAGGGGTAACTTATAGAATATACTAGTCGTACAACGTAACAGAAAGCCTGGCCTTGAAATACCACAATAAACAAACAATGACATATTAATTCTTTCCCCGAACCAGCGAGGCGTGGTAATTATTTCCTCACCCTACAATCTTCATAGTTAAAAGTCCTTTCCTGTCTTAGTTATGTCTGAAATTCCTTACTTTTCTTTAATGTGATGGGTAACTAGTTGGATTTATTATTATTATTATTATTATTATTATTATTATTATTATTATTATTATTATTATTATTATTATTATTCTTTCGTTGTACATAATAGATAAAATAGGATAACAAATCATTATTCCTTTTATCCTAATCAAAATCTTATTATCTTCTCTAATCTCGATCATCCCAACCTAACTAACTAAGCCGCCTTGAATACCCCGCACCTTACGCTGCTCGAGCACTTAATACCACTCTTAACACTGGCGCGGTATATCAGTAGGCAAAAGACACCATTACAGACAGATATTCCGGCCATTCCTGTATCTTCTTTTGTTGTCATGATACCAACTCCCGAGCTGCTAAGTCCTGGGAGGGAACTGTCAAACGTTTTGATGTCTCGAAGATATGGATGCGGGAGAGGAGGAGGAGGAGGAGGAGGAGGAGGAGGAGGAGGAAAACGAAGAAAAGAAGAAATGATAGGAGTAAGAAGATAAATAAATGAAAAAGGAGAAGAAAGAAACGAAAGAGGAAAAGAAGTGGGGAAGCAAGAGGAGGAGGAGGAGGAATACATAGGAATATAATCTGTACTACTTTAAACATACCCTAGTGTAATGTACTGTACTTACTTTAACGTTTTCAAAGGTATTTTCAAGATTTACGTGATCGTTTAACAGGATTTCCGCATAACCAATACAACAAGAAAAAAATACATACACACATACACACTAATAAATAATCACATCTATAATCTTAAAAAAAAAAGTCTTTATGACAGTACATTTCAAAATACTGAACAATAATAATAACTGAAGAGTAAATACGACTTTGTACTGTCAGTTGGCGTGAAGCATTCCTAGCTCAACCGTCTACTCCCAGTCTAGGCACTCTGTCCTCTGCCGTCGGGGTGTCGAGGGAGGCTGAGGCGAGGGCGCAGCAAACGTGTTTTTCCTGAGGCTGCCTGTGATGCCCCATACTTCCTTATCTGACCTCCATTAACACCGTCCGGCTCGGCTTTAACACATCAGCACATCGTTTTCTTCCTAGCCCTCGCTGTTATTCTCCTCTCTCTCTCTCTCTCTCTCTCTCTCTCTCTCTCTCTCTCTCTCTCTCTCTCTGGCGACTATAACGATGACGATAACAACAGCGACAACAATAATAATAAAATAATAATAATAATAATAATAATAATAATAATAATAATAATAATGAACAATCTTGTAGGCCTCACCACTACGACGTATAAAAAAGTATGAATAATCATTACATCACCATCACTACCAACAACACCAACACCACCAAATATAACAAAAAGCACTCACGCAACCACCAAAACCAACACGTCACGTCACACACACACACACACACACACACACACACACACAAGCAGCTATCAACACTACCACGTGACAACCCGCCCCGCTGCCACACACACACACACACACACACATCTTTACCTCCACCACCACCTTATCTTCTGCACTCAAACACATACCGTCCTGTGTTGTGATGGGTGTGAGGAAAGTAAAGTGTTGTCAGCTGAAGTTGCTGTTGGTGTTGCTTGCTAGCGAGTGAGGGAGTCAGTGAGAGCCAACGAGTGCTTGCGCCCGCGGTTAAGCGTAGCAGGCTGCCAACTGAGTCAAGGCACAGGCCGGAGACGGGAACAAACCACGTACGAGTTTATTTTTCTTTTGTAGTGGTGGTGCGTTCCACGATACGTATATGTGGTAGTGAGGTTGACTTTATTGTTTGAAAGTGTTGATTATGTGACTGTTACTATGCCTCACCAGTGTACTATGTCAGAGAGAGAGAGAGAGAGAGAGAGAGAGAGAGAGAGAGAGAGAGAGAGAGAGAGAGAATTTTCACCATGATTTATTCAGCTATTTTTTCTTTTTTTTATCATTATTCAACTTCACAGGCAGTAAAACTAATCATGACACCACCATCTCAACCCTCCCTCGTGTATATGTGTGTGTGTGTGTGTGTGTGTGTGCTATAACATCCCAACCCACACCAACTTACAGCCTCTTTCACCCCCCCCCCCACCACCACCACCACCATGACAACAGGACCAGAAACACCTACACTCAGTGACAGGAGGTACCATTGTTTTGATAAAGCACCATTCACACAAGCATGAGAACTCAGCAGAGGATGCGAGGCGGCGTGGCAGTGACCAAGAGGGACCATAGCGAGAAGCGAGTCTGGCCCCCCTTCCGCTGCGCTCTCCCGGGAAAGGAAGGAGCATCCGAGCACCCTCACCTCCCCGCATCTCCCCTTCTATCTCTCTCAGGCTCCCACTGCTTTGAGGCATGATGCAACTCCAGGGTGGTGTTATGGTGAATGCGGTGTTATCTATTCTATTCTTGTTAATGCGTGAGAGAGAGGGAGGCTTTAGCATGAATATGAGACAAGTTGACGAGCTGACGAGTTGAGTCTTGGTCTGGCAAGGGTTCGGGGAAGCGCATAAATAACCTGCTTGAAGTGTAAACGTGAGAAGCTCCGTGCATGCAGCTTTTCTTCCTACTTGGCTTACTGGGAAAAAAAACAACAGATGGTTACAAGGAACATACGCAACGCGAGAGTCTTAGTGAGTGACAAGGCTGACCTCAACTCGCGCGCGTTCTCAAACGTTTCCGCGTCTCCATTCTTTCACCATGTTTCTGTGAACGTTGGTAAGGTTTCTAATGTTTTTTTTATTATTCTAGCGATGGTTTAGTAAGGTTTCTGCATCTCCAATGGGATGAAAGCACTGGTACAGAAGTAAATAAATAAAATGACAGTGCATCCCCAAACGTTTCTGGGTCTATACTCTTTCACCACCCATCAGTTTAAGTTGCTGAGGTTTTCAAGGTTATTTAAATTATTCTAGTAATAGTTAATACTTTCTGCATCACCAGTTGGAGGAAAACACTGGTAAGAGTGACGGCTTATTGGGAAAGACAACATATGACTTCAAGGAACGAACGCAGCATGCTGAAGAGGCTTGATGAGTGGCAAGGTCGTCGTCTGCACTGCTTAAGCCACAGTGAAGCGCTTCGCAAACGTTCCTGCGCCTTGCTTTTAACTCCTTCCTCACGGTCCGGTATAACTTATGTATCGAGGTTTTCAAAAGTGTTTCCGTGATTTCTTTGACAGTTAAGCAGGATTTTTGCATCATCGATAGGAGGAAAACATTGATGCTAAAGAAAATTAATAAATGAAATGACAACGTATTCAGAAACGTTTCCTCGTCTCTTCACTCTTTCATCATGCTCCAGTGTGCGTATCGAGGCTTCCAAGGGTATTTTGATGATGCTAGTGGTGGTTTAATAGGGTCTCTGCATCACCGGCGGGAGAAAACACTGATAAGAAAGTTCAGTACATCCTCTAGCCTTCCTGCGTCTCAGTTCTTCCACCATGCTTTGTAACACTGCTGAGGTTTTCAAGCGTGTTTTCATGATTTTAATGATAGTTTAATAGGATTTCTTCACCATAAAATAGGAAGAAAATACCCGTAAGAAAACCTAACTTATCTCTAGCGTTTGATAATAATGTTTGTGAGAGGTCACAGTGTTTTGAAACATCACGGGCCTATTATGGTCGATCGTTGCGTGGGAATCTGACGCAGCTACAATCTCACGCCTCCCTTTTCCTTTCCTAAATGTGTCATAGCCGTTTTTTTTTTTTTTTTATTATCGTTTTTTTTTTTTTTTAAGAGCAACAAAACACGTCGGAAAGAAGTAATGAGAATAAAGGGCTAACTGAAGATGCCAGTCCCAAAGAGAATTGTCCAGAAAGATGATAAAACCACGTGGAGAAGTGTCTTGAATCGTCCCTCCAGCAAGAGTTCAAGTCATCATGTCAAGCTGGCGTACTCGAGACAGACTGCAAACACAAGCACATCATTCGTCACCGTCCCCCATCAGTCCAGTGTTAATCTCGCTGACTGTTGCGCTCAGTTATCAGTTCAATCATCAGTCACTCATAAATCTTGCTATTCTTCACTTTAAGATTTCGGTTCATTTGTACTCATCCATTCAGTGTTTGTGAATCACTGCATGTATCATTCATACCCGTCAGTTTTTTTTTTTGCGTAAATGCGAATCTTTAAGTTGTATTGGTTGCAAACTGTCAGAGAGTGGAGTGTAAACCAAGGGATGCTGAACTCAAACAAATGGTAAGAAGACTACTATGAACTTTCTCATTTACCGTAAGAATATAACATAACTATAACAAAATATCCAAAATAAACTTATGTTAGCCGCAAACTGTCAGCGGGCGGAGTGTAAACAAAGGGAGGAGGGATTTCCGGGAGGCTAAGAAGATAGTATAAACTTTCTCCTTTACCGTAAGATTAAATTCAACAACTACTTCACCGAATCCAAATCGACTTGAATGAGCCGCAAATTCTTCATCAGGCGGAGTGTAGGCCAAGAAAACTATAATGTAATTTTTTTCATTAACCAGAGATCAATCGCAACACACACACACACTAACTAACAGTTCATCTCAGTCATCCGAGGATGTGGCGGGACAAGGCACAAGGGAGTCGCTGTTCGCTGTTCAGTGTTCAGTGTTCATGCAGGCCAGCGCGAGAGGCCTTGAACCGTGAAGAGAGAAGCGGCGCGTCCTGACAGTGACGTGCGGTGTTGACTGTTCATTGCATTCCCCGGTTACCTTATCTCGCCCCTCCCACGCTATCAGCAGTGACACACGGACCGGCCACAGATGACGCATGCTTGTGGGAATAGAAATGTGTGGAGCCGGAACACACACACACACACACACACACACACACACACACACACACACACACACACACACACACACACACACACACACACAAGGATAATAAACAGGAAAGTCTATGAACCTTACACACATACACAATGGAGTGAAATTAGTAAACACGATAATACGAGTAAGTTTAATTAAGAGGAGAAAAGAGCAGAACGAAAGGGGTTGAGGTTCAGGGAGAGGATGAAGGAAAACATGAGCAGATGTATCAGTTTCCTTCAGAGAGAGAGAGAGAGAGAGAGAGAGAGAGAGAGAGAGAGAGAGAGAGAGAGAGAGAGAGAGAGAGAGAGAGTGGCGCCACGTCTGTCAGGCAGGGCGGGGAGGGACAAGCTTTTTTAGCCTCATCCTGATCAAACCAATGGCTTAGCTTGACTGATGAACGCTGCCGTTGTGCGTGTTATTCACTGCACTCGCCTCTTCCTCACGTCTGAAGGATTACAACAGTGCCACGTGCGAGTATTTACTTAGTTTCTTATTACAGATTATTTAGTATTTTTGTATGATTTCACCTGTTGTGCGGTACTGTGGTTGTCTCTCTCTCTCTCTCTCTCTCTCTCTCTCTCTCTCTCTCTCTCTCTCTCTCTACGTATTTGTTTTAAGGCTTTGTTGTCTTATCAGGAATATTTTCAAAGCTATAGAGATTAGTGGGAATCTTATGGGTAGTTATTTTATTATTATTATTATTATTATTATTATTATTATTATTATTATTATTATTATTTCACGATGACAGTGCATCTTTTACTGTTAGCATGATGAGAAAATGTCACTGAAAAGGATCCCAGTAATTTCCACTAAAACTCTGGTGCGGAAATCCTTATTTTTTTATCGCTAGAATAATGAACTCACTCTTAAGAATAACGTCCACTTATGCTGACCTATCACTAGAATAAAAAAATAAAAAAATAAATAAATAAAATAAATAAATAGATAATAATAATAACAATAATAATAATAATAATAATAATAATAATAATAATAATAATAATAATAAACAGCTCCCAAAAAAATAATAACTTCCATTACAACCTGTTCAACTGTAAGGAAGGATATCCCAGAAAACCGCTATAACTTCCACTGTAGCGTGTTAAACTGTCACTGGAATCACGAAAAAGCACCTCCCCCACAAAAAAGGAGGAAAAAACAAACTAATTTACACTACGAACTAAAACTATCACTGGAATCACGAAAAAAAAAAAAAAATAATAAAAATAAATAAATAAATAAAAAACACTCAGAAAACCCTTAATAACATCCATTAAACCATGTAAAACTACCACTGGAATTACGAAAAACACAACAGCTTCCACTAGACCCAGTCCAAAGCAGTCGAAATAACATACACATACACACAAACACACACCCACCCACACCCACACACAATCAAACCAACTAGGCAAGTACCATCACAACTACATACACACGCAACATCAAACCAAGTATCTACAAGACGAACACAAACGCACGCATTACTAACTTCTTTCTTGTGACCCTTAGACTCCTTCACTGGGGCCACAATCTTCTCCTTACTCGGGTTCTTCACCATGCTGGCTCGCGTCTAGATCCCGTACTAGTCTCTGTCCCGCCCTGGCAGCGCTCTATAAGTATTCTTGGCGGGCTGGGTTGTCAGAGGGCGTTGCTTGGCTATCTGATTAGCACGGTGGCGGTGAAAAGTTCTCATATCAGCTGCAAAATTATTTGTTAGTGGGTTTGGTGATTGATAATTGTTTGTTTTGATTTGGACTTTTTTTCCTCATTTGTAAATTTTACTGTGTGTGTGCGTGTGTTCGTTCTTGTTGATTTGTTCTTGTTTGCTCTCGATTATTTATTTATTTATTTACTCATTTGTGTGTATTTTCTTTCCTTCTTTCTTTGTTTTTGTCTTTCTTTTCTTACCTCTATATTTTAATTCAGTATTCATCTGTTTATCTATTTTCATGTTCTGTCTGCTTATGTTTGTGATTTATCTATCTACTTATTTACTTATTACTTATTTAGCTACAGCTAAGTTAAGCTGTAGCTCGATTTGTTAGGTCTTATCATACTGATTTTACTATCGTATTTCTTTTCTTTTTTTCCGGGAATGGTTACGATAGCATGGAATAAATCAGCCTTCCTGTTTATCTATCTTTATATATATATATATATATATATATATATATATATATATATATATATATATATATATATATATATATATATATATATATATATATATATATATATATATATATATATATATATATATATATATATATTTTTTTTTTTTTTTTTTTTTTTTCTTTTTCTTTTTTTATAGTCGAGTGTTACAATGCGAAGGAAAAAATCTGTTCTCTTTTTTTTGGAAAATAAAGTCTGTAAAAGGTAAAACAAAATGATGATGATGATGATGATAATGATGATGATGATAATAATAATAATGATGATAAATGAAAATAGAAATCGATCAAATAACAATAATAATAAAAGGGAAAAGGAAAAAAAAAATCAAAATTTAAGGATACGAGAGAGAGAGAGAGAGAGAGAGAGAGAGAGAGAGAGAGAGAGAGAGAGAAAACCTGCCAATATTACCACACATTCCCGTCTCAATCCTGTCGCCCCGCTGTGGTCGTGTTCCTGTAAACTCTGGTAAAGCTGTTTGAACGTGAAGAGTCTCGTTCCTATCTGCATTGCCTCACTGCCCCAATCAAGCACATTGCCTCACTCTGACTCTGGACTTCAATCTTGCACCGGAAAGAACCTGATAAAGTCATCGCCCTATAACACACACACACACACACACACACACACACACTATGCTAGAGAAAAAGAGAAGTGCAAGAAACAGAAGCAAGAAGTGGGCGACCTTAAAAAGCGTTACAAAGCGAAGCAGGTCACGAGAAAAAGAAGAAAACAAGTAGTTTTTTTTTATTTATTCATTTATTTCTATTCTCTTTTTTTTCAGGCTTTGACGAAGGACAACAAAAAGTGGAAAAAGGGGGCCACTGAAGAAACCAGTCCCTTAACAAGACAGTCGGAAAGAAAAAAAAAAAAAAAAAACTACGTTGTGAAGTGTCTTGGTCTCGATTCCTCTTGAAAGAGCTGAAGTCACAGGTTGGAGGAGAGAGAGAGAGAGAGAGAGAGAGAGAGAGAGAGAGAGAGAGAGAGAGAGAGAGAGAGAGAGAGAGAGAGAGAGAGAGACGGTAAGACTCAATGTTTTTTCTCTGCGGTCGATTATTAGAATTCATTCCCTGCTTAATAATCGACTAGTTATCAATTCGTTTTCAGTTATTTATTTATTTTTTCCGCTGTCCACGTATGAGTTTCCTGGTTGCATAACGGCACAGGAAAAACTGCAAGAAGCCAGTAGGCCTATACACGTCAAGAGTATACGTATCTGCCTATGTCCACCTATCATCTCTCTTCATGAATATATCTAAATTTGTTGTCGGAGGTATTAACGTACAGTACACAATAAATAGGCTTTAATTCACATATCCTTCAGTATGTGGCAAGCCGCCTTCTCTGCCTGGCCTCTACGTGGTGGTGATTGGTGGTGGGAAATTAAGGATTTTTTTAAGAAGAGGAAGGAAACGGAGGAAAATATTGTAAGATTGGTTGTCTGCGCTGCGGTAGGCCTTCTGCTGACTATGTGAGTGTGTGTTGGGGTGTTGTGGGTGTGTGGCAGTGCTTGGGTGTGTTCTAGCAGTGTTTGGATTTTTTTTTTTTGTTATTGATGTGTGGCAGTGTCTTTTGGGTGTATTTTTTAGTGTTTTCGGTGTGTCTGTGGGGGTGACGGTATTCAGATGCTTAACAGTGCTTTGTGTGTGTGTGTGTGTGTGTGTGTGTGTGTGTGTGTGTGTGTGTGTGATATCGTGTAATAATTTTTTTCTTTTTTTTTTGTGCGTGTAGATCATTAACGTGTACGTGTGTACGTGAATAGCTGTGTGCTTACGTCAGTGTTGTGTACCTATTTGTCTACATTGTACTGTATTTATATGCACATACGTAAAAATATCATTGTGAAAACTTGAGGTGAGTTTGTGTACGTATTGGTGTATGTACGTTTAACTTGTACAGTCTCGACTGAAAAAATTTCATTCACACCACTCTTACTTTTTAACTGGAATCACGCGCTCTGCGTGTCATTCATTAAGGAGGCGTCTTCCTGCATGTACTGAGCTGGGAGCACGACTTGCTACCCTTCAAGTTTCACCATACCATGTTCACCCGAAACATCTAAAGATTTCGCCAATTTTTCGTACTTTTTTGTGGGAATAAAAGACACGCTACTCATGAAAAGAAGACCACGCGGCTGAGTGAGTACTGAACGTTTGAATGGGATTTAAACGGGAGGTATTGCGCGTTTCGCCATTTTTTTTTTTTTTTAATAACAGGGAATGCGTATGCCTCCCATATATTTTTCACAGTAAGTCATACTTTATTCATTTATTTATTTTATTGTATTTCATTTTATTTATTTATTTATTTATTTATTTTTATCTTCTTTATTTATTTTATTTTATTTTATTTTTAATTAGCTTCATCGGGGTCTCCCTGAGTTTCATAGTCATCTTTACATATGCAGTCACCTTCCACCCCTCTGAGTATTGTGAGGGAGGCCTGTGTGTATTGATAGGCAGCTCCTTCAGGATGGTGTCCCAGCGCCCTTCCATCCTTCAAGAGTTACAAGGCAAAGTACAAATTGTTATGTGCAGTAGTAATGGGGTTGTGATAAAGACTCAGAAGGCATTATGAAAATATATTTTTATTAAATTCTTTTCACATTTTATAGTGATATAGGCTGTATAAACCAAATGTGATGAGAAGTGTGATGCAATGAGGCCACAGTAATGGTGCTGTGGCCTGGCAGGAGACTATATCCATCACACGACAATGGTGTTCCAACACACCACACACATTTCACTTAAGCGCAGCCAAAGACTAAACCTTTTGCATAATCTTTGGTGCAAACAAAGGACACTACAGCAAAGACTTTCATGTAAGCACAGCTGTAGTGGTGAGCTGAAGGCAGACTCACCAAGACACTTCAGCCTTAGAGGTAGACAGGACCTGAACCTCATTTTCATAAAGGATTATGTTGCTATTGTACTGACCTTGTGTTGTCAAGCAGTGATGGCTTCCTTGTGAACAAAATGTATCAGATGAGAGAACTGTGAGCTGCTGAGGGACTAGAAAGGCTAAATGCTGGCTCATTACATGTATGACCTTCACCACCGGTTTTTTTTTTTTTTTTTTTTGTGAGCATTCCTGGATAATATTCCCAAAGGTGTGATTGTTGTGACTAACTTTTCATTATGGATAAGCATTCTACCTCATATTTTGGGACTGCAATTAAGTGAATGTATGGTTCACTGAGACTAAGAATCTCATGACTTTCTTGCCCACAGCACAGCACACCAAGTGTTGAATTGCTGCCAGTGTGGCTCCCATAACTCTGAGCTTGGATGGGTCGTTTGTGTTGTCTGTCTTCCTCATCATGGAATACTGCACAGTGTGGTGTTTTTTTTTTTTTTTTTTTAAGAAATATTAGCAATAAACATTTCCTTCTAGTTAAGAGAAAGAGGTCAATGTCCAGCTCAGAGTCAACAAAGCAACAGATAATATTTCTTATTCCCAAGATGGCATTTATATCCCTTGGCAGGTGAGGTGTGTCTTGATAGGGAGGTGTGTTGGGAGTGTGGTGGTGTGAGGAAAACATGAGGTGGCATTAGTGCTAAAAATTAACTGTGATGTGCACACACACACACACACACACACACACACACACACACACACACACACACACACACACACACAGGTTGAGAGCAGGTTGCCAGCTTTCCACTCCTGTAGGACCACACACACACACACACACACACACACACACACACACACACACACACACAGAGGAGAGCAGGACTGTTAGCCTTCTCCTGCCAGGCTGCAAGCTAACCCCTCAGCTCATGTCCCATACCACCAGGTGAACAAAGGCTGCAGTGCTGAAAGAGGCAACTTCAAACTGTCTTCACATAACTTGGAATTCCAGCCTGAACCCTCTTGGCTCTCACCTGAGCTTGCTAACCTCTAATTAACTGGGCTACTATACACAAACACATACGTATACATATCCTGCTGAGTACATGCTACATCATTTAATATGTGCATGGTTAGAAAGTGAAGAGAATAGGAGTTGCTGGTGCTACACAGGGATGTGGTTGTCCTTGGCCCACTTCTTGATGACCCTGATGATGCCCTCCACCTGCGGGTTGGCTGTGTTCCTCAGCAACTGCAGGATGTCCCCTAGAGAGTCCCTGTGAATGGAGCAACACAGGTCACCTCTCTCAATCCAGCAAGTGAATTCACTCAAATATATCCTTGAAAAAGCTTGGTAGATCACTCACACACTTGTTGCTGGCTTTATGAATGGACAGCAGATCACATGAATCATGACAAAAGCAGCAATATTTGACCAAGATACAGATTTGGATGCATAAATAAAACTAAACAACATGAGTCCCTCTTTCTTTGTATGGATATGTATAAACTTTACACCTCATTGGGCCTTTTTTTCGTCCTTTTGTTGCCTTAGGCCAGAGTCCCTTTTACATAAAAAGAACTCACATTACAAATACCCACATACAAAAGAAATATAAAACTTACTTGGGTTCTTTTCCAGCAATGATCATCTGGAACATGCCCACACATGCCCCACGCTTGCCTTCCCAGTACTCCGGATTGGGGTCCAGCCTCTCCAGCACATCGAAGGCCCGAGCTGCGTAGTAGAACTGGCCCATCTTGTAGCAGTCGTTGGCGATCAGCTGCAGCAGACTGAATGCCTCTGCTGACGTCTCCATCTTGAGATACAGTTCCCAGGCCAGTCTGGGTTTGCTGTTCATGATATCTAGAGAGATTTATAAATTGTGAGGGAAGACTTATGAGGGAAATGGATGACTGGTGTAATGGGTAAGGTTTCTTAATCAGTTTTTAAATTGTTATCAGCTAAGAAAATTGTAAAACAAGGCCTCAAATACAAAATAATGTCCTGTGGGAACTTACAGTGGGTGGCTGCCATAATGTGTAAGGTTTCTTAATAGGTTTCAAAATCACTATTACCTTAAAAGTGTATTCATATCTGCAATTTCACATCCAAAGCTCAGAAAATGCATTGAGTAAGGTCTGTAACATAAATCAATATCCTGTGGGAACTCACAGCATCTTGCCAGCCAGGACAGAAACACATAGTCATTCTTGATCTTCTCATTCTGAATCAAAAGAAAGACTTCTTCAGCCTCCTTGTAGTCCCCCACTGCTGCCTTGGCCTGAGGAAGAAGTACAATGTTACCTTTATATTCTGTCCAGATATAAAAGGAATAAAAGAAGAGTCCTTGTTTGATGAGTCCCAAGAGTTTCCAAGGGATGGCATACAAGCCTGCCATCATTCAGTTTCATTGATCATATATCCAACTGTACAGAGCATGTATTTGAATTCTTTATGTCTCATTGTTGCCCTATATAATACTAATAACCTGCATACCTCTATTACAGGTGAGGCTGCCATGTCAAGCTGGAAGTTACCTGGGCATAGTTAAAGTTGAAGGTGTCATCATTGTAGAAATAAGACTTGATGGAGTTTAGGTAGAGGAGGACATCATCAAACTGCTTAAGGAGGAAGAAGCAGGAGGCCATGCATTGCCTGCCGGGGATGGTGTCGCATTCAGATGCGCTGCCACCGACCAGCTGGAAATACTGCTGTGCGATCTTCAGGTTCTCCCTCTGCAAAACAACACCAGGTACTAAGTCATCAGCATTACCATCATCAATATCAACCTACCATATGACCCAGAACCAAGCATGCTAACCACTAGCTAAATGAAAATACTGTTGTGCAAGAGCAAGTATTGTCCCATTCACTGTGAGAGAATCTTTTCCATAATCACTTACAATCTTTTAGACACATTTTTGTTTTATCTTTCTATCTACCTATATACAAGGCCACACACTTACATCATTCACACTCTTAGTCATGTCAGCCCCTGATGGAAAGGGACCACTCGGGTACACCAGACATAGCACAGCTGGCCACATACTTAGTCTCTTAAATAAATTTGTAGCCTAAAAAAGACAAAATTAATCTCCTCTTCAACCTTTTTTTTCTTTGTGTCCATGCAGATATTCCCTACAGTGCTCTGAATGTTGTGAAAGGATGACCATGGCAGTACAAGGGTTACTCTCAGAAGATAACTCACAGATCCAGTTTCCTGTCCAATGGCAGCATTGACGACTCCCTTGAGGATGTACTCCTGGGGCACGGTGGGCTCCAGGTCCTTGAGAAGAGTGTATGCCTCCTGCACTTCATCCTGCAGGACACGATCAGTCTGTTATGGTGAAGCCAACACCACCACAGTCCAAGTCATTGTGGGTGGATGGATGTTTGATGAGCAGCTGTTGTCATCATTGATTTAATCCATTGTATCTTTCCACATCAGGTGAATCAAGATGAAAAGGATATATAAACATTAAAATTTCTTGTCTTGTATTTAATCACTATTTTGGCCTTTATCTCCAATGATTTATCCTTCTATTTGCCATCAGAAAGCTTCATTCAGTGCAAGGACTGCTGAAATCCTCCAGATACACTAAGCTCTCAATGAGTGCAGCTGTTTTAAGCTCACATGTGACTCAGTACACTTAAAGGTCAAGTGGTGAAGACAAAACATACCAAGTAAACTGTAGTAGACTAAAGTAATCAACATGCTGGCTGTGTACTTAGGCTATCTTCTTCCAGGCAGCATCAGTGCGGATCCTCAGGAAGACACCTGCTGCCACTCACCTGTTTGAGGTAATAGATGACCAGGTTGAGTCGAGCCTCGGGAATGACGTCCACCAGCGGCGGCAGCACCTGCAGGGCACTCTCTCCTCCCCGGAACACCACCAGGTTGTGACGCACCAGGTCTTGGGCGAAGGTGAGTGGTGATGACGTGACATCCTGAATGCAGTGAGTTATATGAGAACTAGTGTACTGTTATGTATATTAAGTATGATGTGTGCTATGTAGCTAGTGAACTCTGGAACCCCCCCTGCCCGCTTCTGTATGTTCTACCTTTGACTTGACTCGTTTCAAGAGGGAGGTTTCGAGACACTTCTCAAATTTTGGATAATACTTTACAGGCTTTATTCTTTAGGAGTGGCAGCTTTTCTTTTCATGATTGTTTGTTGCCCTATGCCAGAGACCCTCTAACATAAAAAAAAAGAAAGAAAAAAGTAGCCATATATATCCTAAAAGCCATAATAACAAAATACAGTAAGAAATAAAAAGAATGTATGTTAATGAAAGAACAATAAACATGTGATAGATAATCTGAAAAATCAACAAACATGATTACTGCAAAAGGATTACATAAATGAGATAGAAACTCTATCAAATCAACAAACATGAAAAAAAGGCACAGAAAATCTAAAAAAAACTCACCAAACACAAAAAATACAATAAAAAACCTGACAAACCAACAAACATCATCACAGCCAAAAAAAGAACAAATCAAAACAAGAAAAGTACAAGAAACCAGAAAGTTAGGAATCACCTGCAATGCCCTAAGCTCCTGTTCGGCCGCCTTTCCGTTGTAGAGCCTGAAGTGGTTGCAAGCCTTGAGATTGATGGCGATGGGAGAGTCAGGGTAGTGCTGCAGGTAGACGGCAAGCACCTCCTGGGACACATCGTAGTAATCCAGCTTGTAGTAACACAGAGCCACATAGACATTGAGCGCCAGGTACTCTCTGCAGGCACAGTGAAGAGTTACTGCACTGGGGACTGTGATAAGAGTGCAGAAGAAACGTTGGAAAAGACAGGTGCTCTTAGGAGATGGAATGAAGGTGAAGCTAGTGACTGGGGAATGTAGAAGTATAAGAGTGGTGTATACAGTTATAATAGGTGATGTAAGGAAGATAAAGCAAACTAAACCATTAAAGAGGCAGATTTTAGATTCATAAGATACATGAAAGTTGGCTGAGAAAAATGCTCTGAGAAGATGGAATGAATGTGTAGCTGATGACTGAGGAATCAAGAAGTATAAGAGTAATGTATATAGTTATAATAGGTGATGTAAGGAAGATAGAGCAAACTTAGCTATCAAGGAGGTAGGTGCTGGAATCATAAGATATATGAAAATGTTGGCAAAGGTAGGTGCTCTTAGGAGATGGAATGAGTGTGAAGCTGATGACTAGAGAGTCAAAAAGTACAATAGTGGTGGTATACTAAAAGAATGTAATGCAAAAAAGTCTAAACATACCTAACAGTCAGAGAGGCAGAGGCAGGTGTTAGAGCAATGAGATATATGATGAGTTCTTGTAAAGTTTGGGTAAAAGCCGAGACATTGAAATACAGAAGAGAAACTGTAGTTGACTGGATGTAGCTCATATACAACTTGGAAAGCAAGTGTAATAGCTGTAAGATATGTGAGGAATTCTTTTCAAGGTTAGAGTAGAAGGTGAGATGTTGAAATGTAGAAAAGAAACTATAATTCAGTGGCCGTAGCTCACCATTTATCTTAGAAGGAACTAGAGAAGTGAGAATTAGGCAAAGGCATCTACAACATATACCAACCCACACACTGCTGTCCACACCACCCACCTGTTGTCCAGCAGAATGCGCTTGTATATGTCAATGGCCTCCTGGTAGTGGGAGCGCAGGTAGTGAATGGAGGCTAGACTGAGCTGGTCCTCAATCACGTCCTCCAGCTGCTGGTGGTGCATCATGAGCCTCTTCTCGTCGTTGAACTTGTGAGCCAGGTGGAAGAAGAGGCGGGTGCGCAGTGCTGACTTGGGGGCCTTCTCTGCTGCCTGGGGGTAGGGGGTAACCTCAGAAGACCTCGCAGCAAAATAGTACAATCTGGTTATCTATTAACTACATAGTTATGAGACAGAACAGTATTTTATCGTTATTAAAAGGCTTGCATAAACTACTGACTGGAGGAGCTACAAAAGATGGGTGTAATGATGGGCAGGTCTAGTGAGAGGAATCAGACTAAATATGTTCTCTCACCAAAACACTTTAGATTAGGATGGCATGTTATTAGCTTAATGCATCCAGCCACAACCCCAGACAGCCCTTGCCCTAAAAACAAGTTTCTGAATGCTGCTGTTAATGATGATGATTATTGTTTTCAAATTGTCCACTCAACATTATGGGAAACAACTGTGGATGCTACTATGAAAAACTGCTCAGCAAGAGAGGAGCTGAGAGATAGAGCTTGGAGAATTAGGAAGCTAAGAGAACTTGGCAAATAAGCTGCAAATCTTGTAATCCTGTAACTTAATGAGCTCCTATCAGGTAAACACTTAGAAAACCCATTGTCTCACATCACACACAATAAAACTCATATACCACAGCTCCAACAAGCACAACATAGTGTACCATTATGCAGCAAATCAGACCACACCTCACACTTTCATTCACTTTGTTCAGCTCTTGGTTATATCTTTATGCTGAAACTCAGGACCCACACTTACTTCCTCTGCCTCGGGGTACATGCCCAGGTAGAAGTAGCAGCAGGCCAGGCTGATCCAGTTCTCTGGTGCTGGGTTCTTGTGGTTCACTGTCAGCTTCTGGAACTCCACCAGTGCCCGCTTGTAGTCTCCAAGGTGGAAGGCACAGTAGCCAATCCACTGGTCAGTCTGTTCGTTGGCATTGCCACTGTTGCGCTGAAACTAGGATATGAAAGTTGCTTTGGTGTTAGCTGCTAAGATCTTATGAACATAAGAAAATAAGGGAAGCTGCAAGAGACCATCAGGCTCACATGTAGCAGTCTCTGTATGAAATATGCCTATCATCACTAAAAGCAAAGAAGTGGTTGTTTTGAACTCTGTGAAATTTGATAAGAAATGGAATCTCAAACCACAGAACTATCTCCCTTTTGAACACGAAATAAAGACTGTATCTCCAGCAAAGTAAGCAAATAAGTGCTTGTTTTGGAGTGTGTAAAACTTGCAAAGAGACACATTTACAAACCACAAAACTGAACATGAACATAAACATGAAGTAAATACCTCCAGCAGAGTGATTGCTCCAGTGAAGTCTCTCTTCTTCAGGAAATCTTCAAGTTTTGGCAAAGCTTTCTTGTTGCTGCCGGCACCGACTTGAGCGTTGGCGTTGGAACCCAAAGCTGGTTTTGCACGTGACAGAATCTGGAATACATTTATACTGATTAGACATTGAAATCCATGCATGTCAAAATTAAAATGATGAACACTACTTAAAGAAATAAATTACTGTAAGGACTGAGAATTGACAGTAACAGTAGAAAGACTGTTAGTCCTACAAGGTTGCAAGAGGAGACTCTGGCCTAGTACAACAAAAATACTATAATTAAAAAGCCCTGCTGAAGGTGCTGGTCCACAAAAAAGTGTAGTGAAAAGAGTTATCCACAATTTGCAGAAAAGGCCATTTGTGATGTGCTAAAATCATCTTATCAAAAGTGAAAAATGTAAGATCATAAAACAGAAGGCTCCTCTCCACCCATTAGATGACAGCATAACACCACACACTGGGAGATGCCTCACCATTTTGGGTGTTGGTGGAGGCTTCCCGCTGGGGACACGTGTTGGGTGAGGCAGACCCTAATCTCCCACCATAGGGCACCAGGGTGTGTTTTGACTCTGCTCACCCTGAAATACTGGAAACCATGAATGAAGTTATTATTACTGTTGTTGCTGTTGTTGTTATTGTTGTTGTTGAAGTAGTAGTAGTAGTAGTTGTTGTTGTTGTTACTATTTCTTATTTTCATACCAGTATATCAAACTTTACACACAGAGAGAGAGAGAGAGAGAGAGAGAGAGAGAGAGAGAGAGAGAGAGAGAGAGAGAGAGAGAGAGAGAGAGAGAGAGAGAGAGAGAGAGAAATATGTACATAGAAAGTCTTGGAATATTGCTGATAACTGTAAGAATTAAAATTTTATGGCAGAATGTTGCTGGTACATTATGACGCTCCTTGAAAAATCTCTTCTTCAGTTTAGCCTTAATGACTTGAAACACACACTGACCTCTACTCTCTCACCCTCCGTGGCTACATGTTTCGCCTGGAACAGTGGCAGCGTCCTCTGAGGTGGCCTGGCGCTCCCTGTCGACCCTCACCTCCACGCGGCTCAGGAATGTTTGTTAGTCCCGGTCGCCATGGTAACGAGAGACAGACAACCAAAACTCTTGTATTAAACCTAAACCACCAAGATATAAGCTTCCAAATAGTTTATTATGATGTTTTGTATTTTTTATCTGACTGTGTGTTTTAGTTATTCAGTGATTGTTGAATAATGAAGGGAGAAAAGTACAAGTGTTTTCCCGCATGTGACTCGTGTTTGTTTACATTCCTGAGTCGAGGGACGCGGGAGGGAGGGTTGTCATCTGTCACCTGTATCGTGTGTGTGACACAGGCGCTGCCTCCACAACACCAGGTGAGAAGCTAGGCACGTCTGAATCAGTAAAGCTCAGAAGTCCATGTCATATTTTCCATAAGTAACTGTTCGACCCTGTTCAGCCCTGGAGCTCCTTGCCTGCCTGCATGCTTGTGTTCCCTCCTATCTTTGACTAGAACTGTTTCAGGAGGGAAGTTTCAAGACCCTTAAATTTAGGAAAACCCATTTGACTACACATCTTGAGGACTGGCATCATTATTGAGTTTTTTTTTATGTAGTCTTTTTTTTACCCTAGGCCAGAGACTGTTATTACGTAAAAAAATGCCAAGAGAATGACCGTCAGGAATTTAAAAGGTTATTATGGGTATAGATGAGACAGATATTTGATAGTTGGAAGAAATACCCCCAAAAGTAATGCTTCATGTCAAATTCTACTGGATACAAGTTACAAGTGTGTATTAGGTATGATATTGTAATGCAGGAGATATAATTTATGTTTATATTTTTCAGTCTTGTGACAATGCGCTTCAAAACATCAATACTGAATAAACCCAAGCATACAGACCTTGTGTCCTGTGTGGGATGGATGTCACCTGATGAAGTGTATTCCTGCAGGTAAGTTATTTATTAATTGTGTCTGGTTTTAGAATTGGTGTGTGGTGATGTGCTGTGCTTTAATGATAAACTGTTACTGTAACACAGTGGTTCTCAAACTATGGGTCGCGACCCAAAGTTGGGTTGCGAGATAAATTTTGATGGGTCGCAGGGACACAGGAACATTATCATTCTTTCAGTGTTTCAGTGTATTTCAGTTACTTGATTGAATTATTCTTCTTTAACCACAAATAACTTTTGTTATGTATGTTCATCTTCCCCCCACCTCCCTCCTCCTGGGCCCCACGTAATGGTGTCTCTGACAGGAATGACTCCTGTATCAAACGCGTATGTTGGACTGGCAGTGGGCCCATGCAGGCTCGTGCGCGGTGTCTATTTTCCACCAACCGCAGGCGAGGGAGGTTGTGCCGTTTGCAGTCATTTATGTGTGTGTGTGTGTGTGTGTGTGTGTGTGTGTGTGTGTGTGTGTATAATTATATAATATCTTGCTTCTTATACTACTTACTATATTTACTAACTAATAATGATAATAATAATAATAATAATCTTTTGTTCTTATTGGTTTATTCTACAACTTCATCACATATGAACCAATCATGGGTCGCGAAGGAATGATATGTTCCAAATAGGGTCGCTCATGAAAAAGTTTGAGAACCACTGCTGTAACGTGCTGTGTTATGTACTACCAAGAATGTGCTTGTTGAAATAGTGTGATGCTGCTGTGTTCTTAATAATGATGATATATGTGTAACAGTGTAATTTTGAATGCTGAATTTACTAAAGAATGGCAGTGTGAGGTTTTCATGGGTGTTACTGTAAAGTGTGATAGCTTAGCATGCATAGTGATGTTGTGTGTTGACGTTGGTGTTGTCTTGCAGTGATGACCAGCAACTCCTTCAGTGGAATCTGGTGTCCAATGAGACCACAAAGGTTGTACAGTTTCCCTCCTCCCTGTACCCTATTGACCTACAGTGGCTCCCCAGGACAGCTGTGCAGAAAACCAAAGTTGGTTCGGAGGTGTTTTTGCTGACTGCATGCGATGGTAAGACTTGAGATGTTGTGGTGTTTTTTTTTATGCAGGAGGGGCATCAGCCAAGGGCAACTAAATTATAAGAAAAAAAAAAACCCCACTGAGGTACCAGTCCCCAAACAAAGTGAAAAGTGGTTGTCAAAAAATTAAAGGATAGGTGACTTGAAGCCTCTAAACAAGCATGCATATGATGTTATACAAAATGAAGGAATAATCAGTAAATTTCATGTGAGAAGCCTCAAAATCAATCTGTATCTCAATGGAACGGCTAAGTAAGGTTTCCAGAAGACAACAGTCAACTACTTCACAAGAGTGACCACAGCAAGCCCAGGTAGCAGTGATTCATGTTACAGTGGTGCTGGGCAGGACACCTTCTTACTCCTCCTTTCCTGCCTTAGGGAAACTGATAAAATTATGTGACTGTGAATTTGGATTTGAGGTACCATGGTAAATTGGGTAATGAACAGAGAATGTTTGAACCACATAACTACATTAACAATTCGCCCACTATCTTTACATTCTTCTTAAATGCTCATTTTTTCAGGGGAAGCTTAGGATTGCAGTAACTCCATATAAAAAGACTAAAACTAGATAGAATGGCATTGTAAGAAAACTATATGTAATGGGAAGGTTATTGCAGGATAGTAGGAAATAAGAGTATACTGAAAACTCATTTTTTCAGGGAAGTTTTACATAGTGGGTCGCAATGGGCGCATTGAGAAGACTGTGGAGGCTCACCGTGGGGCTGTGTTGGCAGGGCAGTGGAGCCACGACGGGGCTGGACTTGTTACTGGTGTGTGCCTCCTCCCTTCAGTGTGGCAGGAGCATCTGTTGTTTGTGTACAGTGGACATTTCAGTGCTAGGGTTGTGTGTTATTTGGTTGATGTTTGTTGTGTGTGTTATTATTTTGAATTCCTGTGTTTTACCTGTTTTTATTTGTATTTATCCGATTGTATTTTTTATAGGATTAGGTCAAGCTTAAAGAATCCTGTGTGTCATACTACATCACACATTTACCCTTCCCCTTGACACCACATTGGTCCATGCACTCAGACTTGTCTCACTGCAGCTGGTGAGGATGGCTTGGTGAAGATCTGGTCCCGCAGTGGCATGTTGAGGTCCACGCTGGCCCAGGTGTCCGTGCCGGTGTACGGGGCAGCCTGGGCCCCTGACTCTGATGGGGTGCTGTATACCACAGGCACCAACCTCATCATCAAGCCACTTGCCCCTAACTCCAAGCCTATACAGGTGAGAGGCAGCACAGATATTGGATTAGAATTTGTGTCCAGTAGTGATTTATTTACTTATTGCATTTATTTGTATATTTATTTATTTATTTGTTTCATATTGTAAATACTAAGGAAGAAGATTCATGTTTAGAATTACACCATCTAGATATCTGCTATTGCTGAGTAACTTGAAATCATCATTGAATCAGTAATCTATTGTCTTGCATTTCTTGTATTACCAACCAGCTGTGCCTGAATTCCTTGGGTAGAGTATGGTGCTACTTGAGATTCCCTTTCCATCAGGGGCTGACAGGGCTACAAGTCTGAGTGGTGTGTGCATGAGTGTGTGGTGCTTTGTCTGGGCTGCCCTGTGTGGAATTGCCAGCCTAGTATATAGATAGACCAATTAATCTCAATGTATTTAGACATGACATGTTTGCCTCATAGTGGAAGGCGCATGATGGGGTGATCCTGAAGGTGGCATGGAACCCAAACACTGGCCTCATCCTGTCAGGTGGTGAAGACACAAGGTACCGCGTGTGGGACAACTTTGGCCGACAGCTGTACACCTCCACCCCACACCACCATCCCATCACCTCCCTTGCCTGGTCTCCTGACGGCCAGCTCTTTGCAGTGGGCTCCTTCAACACTCTCAGACTTTGTGACAAGGCCGGCTGGTGTCACTCCCTGGAGAAGCCGAGCACTGGCAGCATCTTCAACATTGCTTGGTCAAGTGATGGGACGCAGTTTGCTGGGGCGTGTGGCAACGGGCATGTCATATTCTCCCACATCATTGAGAAACACCTGGAGTGGAAGAACTACGAGGCCACAGTGACCAGCCGGAAAACCATTGCCTTGCGTGATGTGACCAATGAGGCCTGGGAGAAGCTTGAGATGAGAGACCGCATCATCAACGTGTCTCTGTCTTACGGCTACATGGTCATCATCACTTCCTCCCAGGGCTACATTTATTCCACGCGGAACTGGAACACGCCCTTCATCTTCGATCTCAAAGAGTCCAACGTGAGCCTCATTGTGCAGGCGGAGCGCCACTTCCTGGTGGTGGATGGGGCCAATGTTTATGTCTACTCCTATGACGGCCGGGTGCTGTGTGCGCCACGCTGGCCAGGGATGCGGACAGATGTGCTCAACAGTCGCACTGTCTCACTCTCCAATGACACGCTGGCCATCCGGGACAAGAGTGATGAAAAAGTGGTGCACCTGTTTGATGCCACCACAGGTAAGGGCCTCAATGACGGCAAAGCGTGGTCCCACAAGCTGGAGATAGTGGAAGTGGCCCTGGACAAGGTTGGGACGGCTCATGAGAGGCGCATGGCCATCGTGGACCGTAACCGTGACCTCCTACTGGTGACCCTGCAGCGTGTGGGCACCATGAGCCGGGCGGTGAAGCTGGGCAGCATGGTGCAGTCCCTGTGCTGGAATGATGGGGCGAATATGCTGGCGGCGCTGCAGGATTCTAAGTTTACTGTCTGGTTCTACCCTGCTGTGGTGTTTGTGGACCGTGACATGCTGCAGGCCACTGCCATGGAGCGCGACGCAGCAGAGTACGGCAAGAACGCGGTGGTGGACAGCTTCCTGGATTCTGTGGTGACTGTGAGGCGGGCAGATGGCAGCCTGGTCACCACAAGCATCACGCCATACCCTGCACTGCTCCACAGCTATGTGACTGCCAAGCGCTGGGATGATGCAGTGAGGCTGGCCAGGTTTGTGAAGGATGACATTGTGTGGGCGTGTTTGGCGGCCATGTCCACCGCTCACAAGGAGCTCATCACTGCTGAGGTGGCATATGCTGCAATAGACCAGGCTGAGAAGGTGCAGTACATTCGCTACATCAAAGAAATACCCATCAAGGAAGTACGGGTGGCTGAGATGGCCATGCTGGGAGGCCACATAGGAGATGCTGAGGCTACTTTAGTTCAGTCTGGCCTTTACTTCAGGGCCATTATGCTGAATCTCATGACTTACAACTTTGAGCGAGCGCTGCAGCTGGCCATTAGACACAAGACGCACGTGGACACAGTGGTTGCTTACAGGAAGAGGTACCTGGCTCGCTTCAACAAGACGGAAACCAGCAAGCTCTTCCAGCAGTACGAAAAGCAGGTAAGGATCGAGAGCAAGTGACACTGATGCATAGAAACATGATTAATTCTGTGGTTATTCTAATTGTGCTTCTTCCACAGGTGAATGTAGACTGGAAGACAATTAATGAGAAGATTGCAATGGAGTACCAAAGGGAGAGGGAGAAGCCAACCTCTCCGCAGTCTAACTTTGTGGACACGTGAATGGTGGGGCATGCTTCATCCTGACCCTCAGCCTTGGCATTGCAGTGTGACATCTCCATTAGTGTAGCCAGTTTGAATCTCACAGCAGGGAAAGTATACTGAAAACTTTTTTGATGTTATTATTGATATTTAAATGTGACGGCTTGTATGGATAGTATATTTTCTTAGGCTCCATACATGCTTCAGTGTGTCAGCCTTATTCATGTAGTGGCAGCTTGTAATGATGCATCTGTGAGTCAGAGGCAGTGTTTGGTTCATGGGTCCAAGGCATTGAGGAGTGAAGAGTTGTGTAGAAGTGATCTGTGTCTTGTAAGCTGTGATAAGGTGAGAGCTATGTGTGTGTGTGTGTGTGTGTGTGTGTGTGTGTGTGTGTGTGTGTGTGTGTGTGTGTGTGTGTGTGTGTTTCTCCGTCCAGTATGTACAAATATAAAGAAAGAATTTTATCTATAATATATAATAATATAGTTTAGTCATGTGTGCAGTGGAAGGACAATTCTAGTCACACTAGTCCTCAAAGCATATTCACATTCTAGTCGTCAGCATAACCATTACTAATTTATAAGCTTCAAGAATCTCATGGCACTGTATGTGGATCATATAAAGTTAAACTAGTTACTGTATGCAAGCCAATGAAAGATGATGAAAATAATATTGTTTTAGATTATACATACACTTGAATCATGCACTCCTATTTTGTTTTGCATGAAGAAGAGAGTCAGTGAAACTATATCCTTTACTAAGTCAGAGTGCCTAAGAGAGAGTGGAGTGCCTTCATTACAGGAGTGTATGATCTGTATGTGTGTATCCCTAAATATGACCATGTTATGAGGTAGGTGGAGGGGATGGACTGTCATTATTTTTCATTGCATCCTGTGGGCACTCAATATTGGAAGCCTGAAGAGAAAAGTGACCTGAATAAAGTAAAATCGTGCAATATTGGGACTTTAATCAACCATGCTCAGTCATTGTATTAATCCAGCCATTCCTGTTCATTAGGTTTTATTAACGCATGACGCTCACAGCATGAGGCTGCTGTGTGTGGCTTGAATAGTGATGATGGTGGTGGTAATAGTAGTAGTAGTAGCAGTAGTAACAGCAGTTGTGTTGGCTGTTAGAACAAGAGGTACTGCTCAATGTCACACTATAATTATTATTATTTGTAGTAGTAGTAGTAGTGATGGTGGTAATAAAAGTAGTTGTCTCCCTTTTATGTAAGGGATACTGGCCAAGGGCAACAGAATTTATATAGAAAAGGTCCACTGTTGTATTAATATTGCTAATACTAATACCTGTGTTAGCATTGGATAATCTTTTTGGCACCTTTAGTAAGTCATTTCTCTCCTGCCTTTTTGGAGAGTGAGGAGAGAAAGGAGAGGAAATATTAGAGAGGGAGAGGACAGTATGAGGGGAAAAAAAAAGGGAGGGAATTTGAGGGAGAGAGAAAATAAGGGAAGGAATAATTTGAGGGAAAGGAAGGGGAATGAGTAGAGAAAGGAGGAGAAATATGAGACATATATAAGACAAGAAATAAGGGAAAAGAAACACACAGTGACGGGGATGACGGAGATGAGGAAGAATGTGAGGGAAAGGAAGGAAAGTTAGCAGAGAAATGGGAAATGTGGGAGAGGGAAGAGAATATGAGAGACAAGAGGGAAAAAAAGATGTACTAGGTCATAATTCTGGCCTGTCTGCATGTGACCTTGACCGGGATAAAGCCTGGAGGCCAACTGGTGTAATTATTTCATCAAGTAATTACATAATGATAAAAAAGACTCAACAGGTAAATGATTTTATGTGGCATGTGTTGCTCCAGGCGACATGCACATCACAGGCCCTCATGCTGTAGGACTTAATGAGGTCAAAGTTCTTTTCTCTCTCTCTCTCTCTCTCTCTCTCTCTCTCTCTCTCTCTCTCTCTCTCTCTCTCTCTCTCTCTCTCTCTCTCTCTCTCTCTCTCTCTTCAGTACACCCCTCACGACCACCACCATCATCATCAGCATCGTCATTATCAGAAGCGTTGTCACTATCAACACCACCACCAATGTCATCATCATCATCATCAGCAGCATTATCATCGTTATCACTACCATTTTCATTATTAGCATCAACATTATTACCATTGTCATCATCAGCAGCAGCAGTATTATCACCACCATCGTTACCACTGTTATTATCATCAAGACTACCACCACCATCATCACCATTTCCATTACCATCAGCATCATCTTTATCAACATCAGTACCATTGCCATCATTATCACCATTATCACCATTATTATCATCGTCACCATCAACCTCCTTTCACTCCTCTATCTGCTGCCCGTCTTTTCCAAACCACTCCAGGGAAACCTCTTATTATATCTTTCCATCTCTCTGCCTTACGTCATTCTCAAAACTGATAGGGAATAATGCTGATAAACTTTCTGTGGCTATTGTTGATTTTGTCACCTTAAAACAACAACAACAACAATAACAATGCAAGTCTTAACAGTTCCTCTACTACATCATCTACAGGTACAGGCAAGGTAAGTGAGAGTTCACACACAGGGGAGGGAAAAGTAGAGGGCTGAGTGAGAGTGGGATGGAGGTGAGGAGAGTTTAGTAGTACAGTCTCTCTCTCTCTCTCTCTCTCTCTCTCTCTCTCTCTCTCTCTCTCTCTCTCTCTCTCTCTCTCAAGAAACAAGTGTCTATCCTAAGTACCTTCAACGTATATTCTTTGTCTAGCATTCTGAAAGACACTGATGCTAATCTAGATCTTTGGTATATACTAGAAAAGAGGTCAGCATTAGGCATATATTTAACAGGGCCCAAGCTCTTACCCATTATTACTCTGGTTTTAATATTTACCATCCCTGCCAGTACTGCGTGTTAGGTCAGAATCTTCTTAGTTCTCATTCCTCCCTCAGTAAGTCACGATTATTAAGTTCCCTCCTGTTATTGTTTCCTTTCCCCCACCCTCCCCCTCCTCTCTCTAACACTGACCTTTATGCACAGAACACAAAGATAAATGAATAGCCACAACACAGGGCAAGTTAAGTGAGTTTTTAGGGTGACACCGGATCCCATCATGAGAATTCGCTGCTTTGTGGTGTCTGAAATGTCAGGTAATTTTCGGGAGGAAGTGCAGTAGGAGCTTTTTCCCTGGTAGTAGAGGAACTCGCTGCCGGGAGGTGGGTGGTGGTCACCTCAATGAGCTCAGTGTCATTTCCCTACTCGAGCGGTGAGGTGTGCCGTCCCACAGCGGAGACCAATTACTGAAAATATGAAGTGTCGCTTTACGTTTTAGTTCTGATAGCGTTGAGTCGATTGCGAGGCCGTGCGGGGTTACAGTGGCGCCCTGAGAGGCGTGTGGTGATATAATGTGAATGTGTGCATGAGTGAGGTGGTCAACATGTCATCAGACCCAGTGGAGGAGTTCATGAGGAGCGCCCTCGTTACCTGGGTGAGTACTGGGGCGCCGCGTGGGGTGGCCAGCCAGGGCAGGGGTCGCCGGCCACGGGGACTCACGCTGGGAGGGATGGCAGGGGTGGGGGGAGGCAGGGAAGGAAGGAGTCAGGCAGGGATGATAAAATTGGGGTTGTGTGTATTTGCTACTGTGTGTGTGCGTGTGTGCTCTCTCTCTCTCTCTCTCTCTCTCTCTCTCTCTCTCTCTCTCTCTCTCTCTCTCTCTCTCTCTCTCTCTCTCTCTTGTGACGTGTGTGGGGCAGCTAAGGTTTGGTGTTCTTGGTGTTGTGGTGTGGTGGTGAGGGGGCGGGGCCAAGGAACAAGGCGTTTTCGCGCCAGGTAGCGAGGGGCAGTGCGTGGCTACTTGTGTCCACCACCACCACTACCAACAAAAACAACATGTCAGTGGTAGCAGTAACGATACCACCACCAACAATAAAATCATTATAATTATCAACAGCATCAATAACAATACCACCACCACATCAGCAGCACCACCGTATCACCACCACTGACAACAATAACATCACCCCCGCTATCCACGACCACCATTATAAACTACAATTAAACTGCCACCGCCACTACTATTCTCACCTCCACCTCTCCACCACTATTTCCACCACCACCACCACCATCAACAACAGCAACAAACCTGAAACCTCACATAATTTCCTCTATGTATGTTTTCGCATCTCTCAGCCACCACCACTACCTACCACACCACCACTCTACCACACCACCACCACCACCACCACCCAATCGATCAGCCAGCCTGCCCTCCTCCCTCAGGGGAGTGGGGACAGGCAGGGATGTAAATCCTAAATTTTATTTCTTTTATCACCTTAAATCGCTTTACTCGTTTGTTTAAATCCATCCGCAGGAGAGAGAGAGAGAGAGAGAGAGAGAGAGAGAGAGAGAGAGAGAGAGAGAGAGAGAGAGAGAGAGAGAGAGAGAGAGAGAGAAATGAGGCGTTGAAGGCTCCGTGCAGTAGGAAATAGAGAGAGAGAGAGAGAGAGAGAGAGAGAGAGAGAGAGAGAGAGAGAGAGAGAGAGAGAGAGAGAGAGAGGCAGGTCAGCTTTGTCCGTCAAAAGACATTTTCCACGGGACGACACTGGCGCCGCGGCAGGTGTGGATCTAGGGGGTCACTCACGACAGTCAGCTGACCCTCAGTACCCACATCTCACAGCTCTCCGTAACTGCTGCAGGAAATCTGGTCTGTTTCAGGAGTATTGCCTGGCTTCCCTATGTCAGGGGCGTGAGCTCCTGTATAGAGCCCGGTGCGCTCCTCGCTGGAGCACTCCTGCCTTGCTTGGGGCTGGGCAGCCTGCTCACATCTGTAGGATCATGCCCGCCACCAAAGACTTCGTCCAGACGTACTGCGGTAGTGGGACAGAGTTTTGGTTTCGGACAGGTTGCCGGGCTACCCCAGTGTTGCTGAATGACGTGTCCAGAAATTAAAGATGATTGTGGCTAAGTGATAGACGTGACAGTGACACGAGCAGGTAACTAGCGCAGTGCCATTACAGTGACACGAGCACCTATCGAGCGCAGTGCCACCCTCCAGCCTTCCAATTTTAAACTAAGAAGACTAAACAAGTTGAGACATAACAGGACTCTAAGCTGAAGCAGAAGTATAAACGCTTTATTCTCTTAGGTACAAGTTATCCCGAGCCCCACGAGTGCGGACAGTTATCCAGGCGCGGCGCGGAGGGAGGGACAAAAAGAGCATGGAGAGGCGAGGCGGTGGCGGGCGTAGGACTGTATGGAGACCACCATGTAATGACTCGCTGCTGAATCTCATGTTCTTGCAATGGGTGGAGTTGAAGCTTCGTGTTACCGAGTCGTGGAAGGCAGTCGTGTGAAGCTTGTCATGTTTTTCGTTGTTAGTGTTGAGACATTGAGACAGTCTGGGTGGAGGTTAAAAGAGAGACTCAGATGTTATGAGGCGAGTTTATTCCGACTAGTTTCGCTCTTGCCTTCTTCCCCTGGCATTGTTGTTGTTGTTGTTGTTGTTGGAACGATGATTTGAAAGAGTGTTGTGTGATGATGCTCTCTTTTTTGCACGGGGTTCTAGTCATGCACGGATAGACAGGCAGATGTACAGACAGTCACGCACAGACAGACAGACAGGAATGACTGACTCTACAGAGGAAATGCACGGACAAAAATATGAAAATGACAGAGAGAATGACTTGTACTGAACACGCAAGCAAAAGCAGTGTATGGATTATTAGATGCACAGACACACGTACGTACACAGCTAGACTGACAGGCGAGAATTGACTCAACGAAAAAAAAAAAAAAAAATAATAATAAAATGCAGACAAAAAAAAAAAGTTGACAGAATTACGTACTAAACACCCAAGCTACTTATAATAAACATGTCAGCTAAAACCGTGTATAGATTATCACTATTTGACCGTGTGCGTGTGTGTGTGTGCAGACCGCTACCTCCTCCTCAGAACTTCTTCCTCCACAAATCTTGTTCTCAAAGCAACTGGTGTGGGAGGAGGAAGAAGGATACGATACCTAGCTAGACCTTGCAGAACCTTGTCCACCACCACCACCACCATCACCATCACCGCAATCACCACCAATACCTCACCACCACCACCACCACCACCAGACCGGTCCAGCCGTGCCGGAGGGAGTGTATGAGGTAGACTGGGCGGCCTGGGCACTGTTCGCTCCCAGGCTTCTGTGCATCCCCGCCTGCCAGGGACTCGAGGTGGGGCGGGGCTGGGCGGGGCGGGGAGGCTGTGGTGGTGGTGGTGGTGGTGATGGTGGTGGTGGTGGTGGTATAGGCAAGGTGAGCGACTGTTGACCTTTAGAGAGAGAGAGAGAGAGAGAGAGAGAGAGAGAGAGAGAGAGAGAGAGAGAGAGAGAGAGAGAGTCTTGGGTAGTTACTGTTAAGTGTGTGGGAGATATGGGAGGAAGAGATGAAGGGAAAGAAAAAAAGGAGAGAGAGAGAGAGAGAGAGAGAGAGAGAGAGAGAGAGAGAGAGAGAGAGAGAGAGAGAGAGAGAGAGAGAGAGAGAGAAAACAGTTGAGAATGCTTTTTTTTTCCTAATCTAATTTCTTCTTTATCGTCATCTCCTCCTCCTGACCTTCCCTTGTGTCATAGGTATATTTCCTCCTCACTCTAGATAGATAGATAAATAAATAGACAAATGGATAGATAGATAAATTAATCAAAGCAACACAAAATTAATAAGAGTATTGATTTTGGGGCCAACCTAATATTTCATCACCATATTGATAAATCTCTCTCTCTCTCTCTCTCTCTCTCTCTCTCTCTCTCTCTCTCTCTCTCTCTCTCTCTCTCTCTCTCTCTCTCTCTCTCTCTCTCTCTCATTTAGTGGTCGTGATCTCAACTCAACTCACTTCATCTTTTTCTTTTTTTTTTTTTTTTTTCTCGCTTTTCTGGAGGTAACTGAAGAATATGTAACGGTGATTTCTCTCTCTCTCTCTCTCTCTCTCTCTCTCTCTCTCTCTCTCTCTCTCTCTCTCTCTCTCTCTCTCTCTCTCTCTCTCTCTCTCTCTCTCTCTTGCTTGTTCGGTGTAGGTTAAAAATGCAAAGAAGGACGAATACGGAGAGAGAGAGAGAGAGAGAGAGAGAGAGAGAGAGAGAGAGAGAGAGAGAGAGAGAGAGAGAGAGAGAGAGAGAGAGAGAGAACAATCGACTTCCTCTCTATCTTTAATCACGGGTATTCGTCGACCTTTTTCTTCTGAGAGAGAGAGAGAGAGAGAGAGAGAGAGAGAGAGAGAGAGAGAGAGAGAGAGAGAGAGAGAGAGAGAGAGAGAGAGAGAGAATCCTTTTAATTACATTTTAAACTTCAAGCATCACATTCTATTTCTTTCTTTCTTTTTCTTTCTTTCTTTCTTTCTTTCATTCTTTCTTCTTCATTCATTAATTTATTTCTCTCCTTTGCCCTTCAGGGAAATAAATGAGAGAGAGAGAGAGAGAGAGAGAGAGAGAGAGAGAGAGAGAGAGAGAGAGAGAGAGAGAGAGAGAGAGAGAGAGTATTGTACGTAGATAAACCATGTTCTTGTGTGTGTGTGTGTGTGTGTGTGTGTGTGTGTGTGATATTTTCCGGGGTTGAGTTCATTGTTTACTGACTCAACGTGGTGGTGGTGGTGGTGGTGGGAGTGGTGGTGGTGGTGGTGGGAGTGGTGGTGGTGGTGGTGATGGTGGGCGGCCTTCGTATTGCTTCTGTTTAGACGAGTTTTTGTATATCTTGTATTTTATGTACCTTATTATTATTATGATTGATTTTATTACGTGTTTTACCCTGTATGGCTTGGGAGAGAGAGAGAGAGAGAGAGAGAGAGAGAGAGAGAGAGAGAGAGAGAGAGAGAGAGAGAGAGAGAGAGAGAGAGTGAGTCATTACTGTTATCACCATTCTTTTTTTATTGTGCTTTACTATACAAGGTGGCTGGACTGGTGTGTGTGTGTGTGTGTGTGTGTGTGTGTGTGTGTGTGTGTGTGTGTGTGTGTGGGGGCGGGGCAGGTGTATGGGAGGGGGAGGACAGGTGTTATCCTTGAGGCGTGGGAGGAAGGCTTGGTGGAGGACGAAACATCTTAGCTGCCTCTCGCCTTACCAAGTCCCTGCCACCACCACCACCACCACCACCACTACCACCAATAATAATAATAATAATAATAATAATAATAGTAGTAATAATATTGATACATCCCATGAACATTACTATAGTCCTGTCTTCTTTTTCTCTTTTTTTTTCTAGGCTTAGAATAACAATAATGGTGATAATGATATATATGCTAAACAATAACACATTCTTTCTGCTTGTCTTTTCCTTCTTCCTCTTTCATCTATAGAATGATAACTACTTTCTGTCTATCCCAATCTTCTTTTTTTCCTTCTTATATCAATATTATCACTTTTATTCTTGCATTCCTCCTCCTTCTCCTCAATGTTCCTGTTTAATTGTCTCCTTCCTCCCTCATTCTCTTTCCTCTCTTTTCCTCCCCTTCCTCTTTTTTTTTTTCTGTGTGTACGTTGTTTCATTGTTACACGCTCTCTCTCTCTCTCTCTCTCTCTCTCTCTCTCTCTCTCTCTCTCTCTCTCTCTCTCTCTCTCTCTCTCTCTCTGTTTCAGTTTGCTTCCGCTATTCCTTTTTTCCCTTTTCTCTCTTTCTCTACATTTTTCTTCTCTCTATTTTTTAACCGCTTTCCATTTTCAGCATTTTCTCTCTTTCCTATCAGCTTTATCTCTCCCTCTTCCTTCTTTCATGTCCTCCCTCTCTCTTTCCACCCCTTCACTCGAGTTCCTGCTAAGCCGATCTCCCCTTTCCCTCTCTTTCTCCTTCCATTTCCCTTTTTTCCTTTCCTTCCTTCTTCTCTTCTCTTTTTTTTTCTCTACATATTAGACTTTTTCTTGTTATTTTATTATTCCTTCTTTTTTCTACTCCAATCCAGTTCTCTTACCCTCTCCTCCTCCTCATTCTCCTTTTCCTTTCCTATCCTCTCCTTCTCCCACTCCTCCTCACTTTTCTTCTATCTCTCTCTTTCTCTTCTTCCTCTGTTTTACCAATCTCCCCTTCTCCCTTTCCTTCCTCTCCTCCAGTCCTTTTCTTCTCCCTCCCCTTCTTTCCTTCATTTCCCCATTCCCTGCCTCTTCTCCCTCTCCTCCTCCCTTTCCTTCTTTAATCTTTTCTTTTTCTCTCTCCCTCTCTCTCTCTTCTTCTTCCTTCCCCATGGCTTGTCTCTTCTTCCTCCCCCCTCCCTTGCCAATTTTTCGTTTCCCCTCCTCCTCTTCCTCCTCCTCCTCTTCCTCCTCCTCCGATCTTCCCATATCCCTCTCCTCCTCCTCCTCTCTCTCCACCTCCTTCTCTTCCCGCCCTCTCTGCAGGATCTCTGTGAAGGGGGAATGGGGGGGTGAAGGGGGAAGGAAGGTTAGGAGACGAGAGTGAAAACTTGACTGTGGGAAGGTCATTGTGGGGGAATTTGTGTGTTAATGGTGGGGGGGAGGAGGAGGAGGGGGGAAGGAACCTGTGTGTGCTGTGCAGGGAGAAAAGGAGGAGGAGGAGGGGAGGGAGAGGGAGAGGGAGAGGAGTGTGTGTGTGTGTGTGGTAGGGAGGAAAAGAGGTGATGTGTGTGTGTGTGTGTGTGTGTTCCGCAAGGTCTGTTCTTTTACTTGTTCGTTATATTTTATCTTTTCCTTTTTTTCCCCTTTTTCCTTCTCTTTCTTCATCTCCTTTTTTTTTTTCTTTCCAATGTAACAGAAAAATAACAATGCAAGTTTCTAATCTTTCCTTTCCTTCCTTTTCTCTTCTTTTATTTTCCAGTCTGGCGACCAAATGTTCTGAGTTCTAGCCACGTCCTGGTGTGCTACTGTGTTCTGTTAAAAGGGAGGGGGAGGGGGGACGTGTTCTGGGGTATCGTTCTTGTGGTGGTGGTGGTGGTGTTGTGGTGGTGGTGGTAGGAGGAGAAGGAGAAGGGTGTAGTGGTTGTGGTGATACGAGAGAGAGAGAGAGAGAGAGAGAGAGAGAGAGAGAGAGAGAGAGAGAGAGAGAGAGAGAGAGAGAGAGAGAGAGAGAGAGAGAAAGTTAAAATATCAGTGAAAGAATAAAAAAAGAAGAAAAAAAAAGAAGCAATAATCAGACAGTATCACACACACACACACACACACACACACACACACACACACACACACACACACACACACACACACACACACACACACGGAGTCCTTGCACGCAATGGTTTCACTTGTTGGTCGCTGCGTCTTGTCTTGTGGCCTGAGAGAGAGAGAGAGAGAGAGAGAGAGAGAGAGAGAGAGAGAGAGAGAGAGAGAGAGAGAGAGAGAAAGGTGGTGGCGCTGCTGGTGGTGATGCAACGCCTTGTCCAATCTGTGAATGAGAACCTGACGGGGAAGATGGAGATGAAGACGAGGAGGAGGAGGAGGAGGAGGAGGAGGAGGGTCTGTTGGGATTTCAAGAGGGTAGGTAAGTTTTTTATTTATTTATTTATTTTTTTATTTAGGGTGAGAGGAGGTAAAATGAGATTGTATTTTGAAGGAGGAGGAAGAAGAGGAGAAGGAGTAGGAGGAAGAGGAGGAGTAGGAGGAGGTGGTAAGGAAGATGAAGTATTATTGGGATTTTAGGAGAAGCTATTTTGAAGAGGAGAAGGAGGTAAGAATGAGGGTCTTGAGGAGGAGGAAGAGGAGGAGGTAGAGGATATAGGGATGAAAGACTGTTATGAAGAAGAGGAGGAGGAGGATGAGGAGATGGAGGAGGAGGAGGAGGAGGAAGAGGAGGAGGAGAATGTGAGGTTTGAAAGAATAAAGAATAAAACCATACCATACCGAACCATACCTTCCTCTACCCTACCCTACCAAACACTACCATACCTTCCTCTACCCTACCCTACCAAACACTACCATACCCTACCATACCCAACCATACCATAAGAAATAGAAGAGTAACGAGGATGTAGAGGCTAATACCATTCTCCCATACCTTCCCATACTCCCAGCAAAGGCGTTCTCCTTCTCTCCCATTCACTCCTGCACTCTGAATGCGGAGGAATGGGGGAGAGAGGGGAGAGGAGGGTGCGCATGAGAGATGGGGTGTGGTGAGAGAGAGAGAGAGAGTGAGAGATCATTATTAGCTTTGTATTGTGTTGTGTTGTGCATTTAAAGGGCTGTTATTTAAAGGGTCATTGTGAGAAGAGTGAATTGTTTTGACTGTGTTCCTTGATGGCGAGAGAGAGAGAGAGAGAGAGAGAGAGAGAGAGAGAGAGAGAGAGAGAGAGAGAGAGAGAGAGAGAGAGAGAGAGAGAGAGAGAGAGAGGACACTGACGAAGGACCACAAAACTACTGTTGAAACCATTTAAAAATCCAAACTCTAGCTTAATTGCTGCTTCCGGAAAATAAATGAGTAGAACAGTACGTGTGTGTGTGTGTGTGTGTGTGTGTGTGTGTGTGTGTGTGTGTGTGTGTGTGTGTGTGTGTGTGTGTGTGTGAAAGCACCTGACTGACTGACTGACTGACTGATTGACTGACTGACTGACTGACATCCTTACGTACCAAAAAAAAAAAAAAAAAAATAGCGAAAAACAAAGCATAAAATAAACAACTTCATAAAACAACAACAACAACAATAACAACAACAAACAAAACTTTATCACTTCACCAATAAAAAACAAAACAAAACAAAAAATCATCATTAACATCAACTGGTACTCCACACTGACACACCGCACCTCTAATGACACAACAAGACGGCTGTGTGTTGACCTGTGCTCTAACCTCCACTCCAGTCATCAGGGTGCGTGGATGAGAAGACTGAGAGATGAGGATACGAGATGAGGGGTGTAGAACAATTAACTCTTAAGCCAGGTAGTGACAGACACACACCTGGGGGCGATAGATGGAGAGATGGGGGAGAGGAAGAGAGAGAGGAACGTGAATAGAGAGAAGAGGAGAGTGAAGGAGGGAGGAAAAGATGGATAGGAACATGGGAAGGAATGAAAGGAGAGTGATGGAGAGAGGGGGAGAGATAGATAGAAACTTAGATTGAGAAAGAGAGTGGAGGAGAGGGAGAAATTGAAAGAAACGAGTTAGAAAGAGGAGAATGAAGGAGTGAATGAAGAGAGAGAGAGAGAGAGAGAGAGAGAGAGAGAGAGAGAGAGAGAGAGAGAGAGAGAGAGAGAGAGAGAGAGTAAAGGAGCTCATGGGAAGGTGAGGAATTGAGGGAGGGAGAGAAAGTGAATGCTGAGAAGATGGAAGAAGAGGGATGACTTGTAGATGGAAAGGGAGGGGAGGAGTAAATTGAGGCTGGCTGGGATGAAGGGAGGTAAGGAGTAAATTGAAGTTGGCTGGGGAGAAGGGATGGGAATGAGGGGGGAAGAGGGGTAGGGTGGGAAAGTACTGTTGGGGAATAGGAGGAGGAGGAGGAGGAGGAGGGAGGCAAGAGTAAATTAGGATGAGGGGAAGCACGGTACTAGAGAGAGAGAGAGAGAGAGAGAGAGAGAGAGAGAGAGAAGAGAGAGAGAGAGAGAGAGAGAGAGAGAGAGAGAGAGAGAGAGAGCAGATGACCTCCTCCCAGTCACTACCACACCAGCAGGAATATAAAAAGGAGTTATATGAAAGGAGTCACCTGGCGTGTGTTGGGGGGAGGAAGGTGTGTGTGTGTGTGTGTGTGTGTGTGTGTGTGTGTGCATGCGTGCGTGGAGTGGGCGTGTGGAGGTGAGTGGGGCGGTGGCGGCGGCAGCGTGAAGGTCTTGAGAGCACCTGGTTCCTCCGTCCCTGTGCGCTTAACCTTAGCTTTGCCTCACCCACGGGCCGACAGGAGGCGAGGGAGTGACTCAAACGGGGAACAGAAACTTCTATGCCAGGCTTGTCAAGAAATGCAGTAACAGGAGCCATCTTGAAGGGAATGTAATGGTTTGTTTAAGGTGATTTGTGATGTGGCTGGCTTTCAGTAGTTTGTGTTTGTTTGTTTGTTTATTTTTTATATATATATATTTTTTATAATTTGAAATTGAAACATGATTATTAGCTTTGTTACTTTTTTTATTGTTATTTTTTTCTCCTTTTCTTCTTTTTTTTTTGTCTCGTTTTCTCTTCTTTTTATTCTTTGTAGCTTTGTTTTACTTGTTTGTTATTTTTTTTATGCCTGTCTTCCTTTTTCTTCTTACTGTGTTTTATTTATTTTTTTTCACTTGCTATATGTATCTATCAATCTGTCTGTTCCTTTTTATTTCTCAAGTTTCCTTTCTTCTTCATTCTCCTCTTCCCTCAGTTTATCACTCTTACCCATGTTCCTCTATCTATCTCTCCATCCCTCCTTTACTCTCCTCTCCTCCAATCCATGTTCCTCTGCCTCCCTCACTCATCCACCTTATCCTTTCCAGCTAATGAAGCAAAAAAAAAAAAACCCTACAGATGACCACTCTGTTCAGACAACAACAACAACAACAACAACAACAACAACAACAACAACAACAACAACAACAACAACGAGAAACAAGCAAATGTGGCTAGAGTCTCTGGACATTCCGTGATGTGATTGTGTGTGTGTGTGTGTGTGTGTGTGTGTGTGTGTGTGTGTGTGTGTCAGCCGCGGGGGAGACAAGTTAATATAGCTGCTGTAGTGAACTCTGTATAAAAAAAAAAAAAAGATAATACGAGGCACTTGTTTTGCTGCAGTGTTACGTAAGATGCCTTGAGGGAAAGTATAATATAGATTGTGCTGTTTTACGGGGAATTATATAAATTGGGGGGGAAGAATGGCACAACCTCGGGGGAAGAAGGGCACAACCTCGGGGGAAGAAGGGCACAACCTCGGGGAAGAAGGGCACAACCGAGATGAAATTTGCATAACCCACGTATTCTGTATCTTGAGTTATTGTTATTATTATTATTATTGTTATTTTGTTTCTATTTTTTTACAGGTAACTTTCGTCAGTACGTGTAACTTTTAATTAAGAGAAATGAAAGCAAGTTCACTGTCTGTTGAAAATATGGTGATAATAATAGTAAATAGTAATAGTGATAACGATGATATTACTTGGGACTATTACCTCGCTTCATCAACCAGCAAACAAACGGAACCATCCAAACATCGACCCATCCATCCATCCACTCATCCATCCATCCACTCATCCATCCATCCACTCATCAATCCATCCATCCATCTATTCATCCATCCACCCATCCACCCATCCATCCATCTACCCATCCATTCAACCATCTACCCATCCAACCATCCAAGCAACGATCCATCCACCCATTCACCCAATTATCCACCCTACCATCTATTTGCCACACCATCTATCCACCCAGTCATCCATCCATCCACCCATCCATCCATCTAACCATCCACCCAATCAACCAACCATCCATCCAAGGCCTTATAGCTCCAAAACTTGCCTCGGGGAGAAGCAGAACAAAACAAAAGGAGAAAAAGGAGGCAGCAAAAAACAGCAGCATTATTAGTTAGGCCTACGAGGCTCTGGAGGCTGTTGTGGTGACGTGGGAACCTCTGGCCAGTCATCTGATCATCCCTCTCTCTCTCTCTCTCTCTCATTCCTGATACACTCATCTCCTCTTAAGACTGGCAGCCTTTATGTGGTTTAATCCCTTCTTTAATTGTGGAAGGGACGTAGGGAAGGTACAAAAAAAGGTAAAAAAAACGCATAATTTCAGGATTTTAATGTTTTTGTTACGGATGAGAAGTGTTTCGTTGTGTTAATTATGTTTTTTTTTTCTTTTTTTTTTTTGTTATATATAGAGGTATGAAGCAGACGTGATGTGCATGAGAGAGAAAGTGTGTCTGGGTTTGGTTGAAGGACGAAAAGTTTGAAGTTGGGGAAGTGAAGTGTAAGAATGTACGTATGTATTCTGAAAATTAGAGAAAAAAAAGGTAATGTAATATAATGGAATGAGATAAGAAATAAAAAAAAAATGGAAAAGATAAACGAATGAAAAATGAATAAATAAGATAAAATGAATGAAAAAGAAACTGAATTGAATAAATAAATGAGTAAATAAAACGAAATGGTTAATAGGTAAATAAGTTGCATCGTGTTCATGTTATTTCTTTGTTATCATTTATTTACATATTTATTTACTTACTTTTTTCTTTATTCATTAATTTCTAACTTACAGCGACACAATGATGAAACGAAAAAAAAAAAAAAGAAAAACAACAATTCCTGATTTCACTGAAGGTTGAAAGCCATGATTAATGCGCAGAAACAACAAGAAAACTGGCTTAACTTAAGAAGAGCAGTAAGAGCATTCCCTTCATTCTTATATATGGCTGTAAAAAAAAAAAAAAAATAAATAAATCAGACATTACTCTTCACTCACACCACGTCAATTTTTAAAGGTCACAGAGATGATTAGCCGGACTGTCAAGCGTGTTTCTCCTGCTAAAAACGTAGAAATCTTGTTAATCTGCCACTGGAACCATAAAATCGCCCTTGTGAACCCGTGTCACTTCAACTAACTAGAGCCTTTTGCAGGTAGCAGAGGTGCGGCGCAGAAATGTTTCAGAATAAAGTCGTTAGTGCTTCGAAGTGGTGCTCGTCTTATTGAAAGGGTTAAGGGTTAAGGGTCAGGGTTACGAGAAGAGGCCTGAGGATGACCAGCGCAGTGTAGCATCACAAAAGAAGAACAAGACTCATTATAACACACTAACATCATCGCGCCGCCGTCCTGGAAGTCCTGCTGGTGGTGGATGGAGGCTCAAGTGTGACGGGGCCGGGGTTGTTAAAAGTGACGCCTTGAATTGTTAGATGGAACTTTAAGAAAATATGAATGTTACGGTGTGTTTTTGTATTTTTAGATCTTGAATTATTTTATTTTTTTTATATTTTTACTTAGGGTGCATTCATTTTTTTTTTATTTGCATTTTTATTCTTTTTTTTTTCGTTTCGTCTTCAGTGTAAACAGTTCTCTTCATTCATTGTTCGTCGTTTTCTGTGATGAATCTCGTTTTCTGTTCCTTTTTTTTATTCTATCTTTTTTTTTTTTTTTCCCCTCCGGACGTCACAGTTCAGTGGTTTGGTCGCTGTGCTGTCTCATTCTCTCTCTCTCTCTCTCTCTCTCTCTCTCTCTCTCTCTCTCTCTCTCTCTCTCTCTCTCTCTCTCTCTCTCTCTCTCTCTCTCTCTCTCTCTCTCTGGGTATAGGCTACAGGTGTCTCTTTGTTCCTAATGAGACTTTTTGGTGACGTACGTGTGTGTGTGTGTGTGTGTGTGTGTGTGTGTGTGTGTGTGTGTG
>NC_087153.1:39068021-39075521 GCF_035594125.1 Scylla paramamosain | reverse complement strand
CATCATGAACAGGGAAAATATTCATGACACGACCAAACAGATTAACAAGGATTCTGCTTTACCAACACGAACCAGTGAGACATTTGACAAGTCCTATTGGAAGGTACGTTACGGTTTTCAAGAATGTTTTCATGATTCTAGTGACAGTTTATCAAGGATTCTACATCATGAACAGGGGAAATATTCATGACACGACCAAACAGTTTAACAAGGATTCAGCTTTACCAACACATTACATTTGACAGGTTCTATTGGAAGGTACGTTACGGTTTTCAGGAGTGTTTTAATGATTCTAGTGACAGTTTAGCAAAGGTTCTGCATCACCAATAGGGAAAGTATTCATAGCACGAGTAAATAGTTTAACAAGGATTCTGCCTTGCCACTAAGCTCTACATTACATTAAGCAGATTTTATCGGAAGCTGTGTTGGGATTTTCAAGAGCGTTTTCATGATTCTAGTGAGTAACAAAGATTCTGCATCACCAACTGGGGAAAACACTCCTAAGCAGACTATACTGGAAGATATTATAGGATTTTTTGAGTGTTTTCATGACTATAGTAACAGTTTAACAAGGATTTTGCTCACGAGAACATTCTAAATCACCTCCCTAACCTTTCAAAACAATCCTGATGAGAAAGAAAAACACGAACCAGTGAGACAGACAGACAGACGGAGAGAGAGACACGGAGGCAACACAAGCAAACCAGCCATGCACGAACGCTACACGTACACAGACAAGGACGAGACACACAGGTTACACGGACCTAATTTGCACCCGGGCTAAAGGACAGATCAAGAACATCAGGAACATACCCTGGACGCGCTCCTCCGCCCTGGCCGCCGCCGCCTGCCGCTTGCATCAGTGCAGGGCATGTTGTGAATCACTCCTGTGCCGCACATTTACTGCTCTGAGAAGGCTCCAGTTAGTTGAAGTGACACGGGTTTTTAAGGGTGTTTTTATGGCTCTAATGACAGATGAACAAGATTAATAGGTTATTAACAGAAAAAAAAAAGAAAACTCGTGAAAATCTGGCTAATAATTTCTTTGGCCTTTGAAAACAGTCGTAGTGAGACACCGAAGCGTTTCAGAATACTTGCCAGACTCTCTGTTCCTACACGTAGTAGTGAGAGAACAAAATATGGGTCAGTCTCTCTGTTTTTAATTGAAGTTACACGGTTATTTTTGAGTGTTTTTTAGTGACAGACGAACAAGATTTCCACATTATTAACAGGAGAAACACCCTTGAAAACCCGGCTAACCATCTCTGTGGCCTTTGAAAGCAGCAGTGGTGAGAGGGCAGAGCGTTTCAGCACAAGGAGGAGCATGTCTCTCCTCCGGGCCGCGGGGGGGCAGGACGCCGCGGGCAGGAGTGGTCCTTAGCTCACCCCGCCAGGACGACCATTGAGGCGGTGTTGTGTGAATGACCTTGAGGGTACTGTCCTCCTGAGAGAGAGAGAGAGGAGAGAGAGAGAGAGAGAGAGAGAGAGAGAGAGAGAGAGAGAGAGAGAGAGAGAGAGAGAGAGAGAGAGAGAGAGAGAGAGAGAGATGAGGAATTAGAAGCTTGTGGAGGAAAGGACAGTAGTCTTTTCTGTACTACTACTACTACTACTACTACTACTACTACTACTACTACTGATAATAATAGTACAGCTTTCCATGAGAGGGGGAGATGAATGGAAGAAGAAGGGAGATGAGTGAGTGGTGTTGGGTGGAGCGGGAGGAAGAGTAAGAAGATTAATAAATAGTGGATAAATATTAGAGAACTGTCAGGGTGGGAGTGGAGAGGAAATGTGGGAGTGGATGGCAGGGAAGTGGAGGTGGAGTGTTGGATGAGTAAGAACAAGAAGATTAATAAAATGACCTTAGACAACGGTAGGATAGGGAGATTAAACAGGTTTCAATATAAGGGGGATGGGTGAAGGTGGAGCGGACATGGAGTGGGTGGGAGTGGAGAAGAAGGGGAGTGGGAAGAAGATTAATCAGTAAATATTGGAGTAAGAGAACTATCAGAAGGGAAGATGAGATGAGAGAGAAGTGAATGATCGCGAGTGGGAGAGGTGGTGGTGGTGGTGGTGGTGGGAGAGGTGGTGGTGGTGGTGGTGGTAGCGGCGGCGTGAGGCGTGACTCGTGACTCACTCCTTCCTCTGGTTTCAGGTGCGCACTTTTGAGAGTGATGGCGGAGGCGGCCTCACCTACGCTGCCCTGGCGGATGGCGTTTTCCTGTATGACGTCATGCAGCATATGTAAGTACCCCTTGGTGTGTGTGTGTGTGTGTGTGTGTGTGTTTTAGTATTATTTTCATGTCCTGTTCCCTCGTTTTCTTTCTCTTCTCCTTTTTTCTCTTTTCTTCTTTCTCTCTCTCTTCTCTTGCTCTCGTTTTCTCTCATCTTTCGTTTCCTCTTCCTCTTTCTCCATTCCCTCTTTTTTCTTCTCTTTTTTTCTTTCCCTTTTTTCTTTTTCCTTTTCTTTCTTTCTCTTTCTTTTTCTCGGGTTGTTTGATGCGTCAGTTGTGAAAGGAAGCTGTGATGGTGGTGGTGATGTTGGTGGTGGTGGTGGTGGTGGTGGTGGTGGTGGTGGTGGTGGTCTGCCTTTCTCTCTCTTCTCCTCCTTCCCTCCCTTCCTGAGTCGCATCTTCCTCCCTCCCTCTCCCCCTTCTTCCTTCTTCTTTTTCTATTCTTTTCCTCTTACGGATTATTTTCTTCGTTTCAGTCTTCTTTCTTCTTTCTTTTATATCTTCCTCTCTTTTATATCTTCCTCTCTTCTCTTCCTTCCTCTCTTATCTAACGTCTCTCTGTTCTCTTTCGTTGCCCTATCTTCTCCTTCCTGTTTTCCTTTAATTTTCATTCTAATCTTCTCTTTCCCTTCTGTCTTTCTTCTCTCTTTGTTTTCTTCCCTCTTTTCTTCCCAGTCTCCCTTCCTCTCTTATCTAACTTCTGTAATTTCCTCTTTCCTTAATTTTCTCTTCTTCGTCCTTATCTTCTTTTTTCCTCTTACGTTTCTCTCTCTCTCTCTCTCTCTCTCTCTCTCTCTCTCTCTCTCTCTCTCTCTCTCTCTCTCTCTCTCTCTCTCTCTCTCTCTCTCTCTCTCTCTCTCTCTCTCTCTTCATTCCTTCTGTTCCCTCGCCATCTTTTTCTTTTTCCTTCATCTCTTCCTTCTATCTTTCTCCTCCCACCTGCTTCCCTTCCTTTCCCTCCCTCCTTCATTCCTTCCTTCCTTCATTCCTTCCTACTCTCCCTTCCAATCTTCCTTCTCTTCCTTCCTTCCCCAGACTTTCACCTCTTCTGCTCTGGAATCACGTGACTCACACTTGAATGTACACTACCACCACCACCACCACCACCACCACCACCACCACCACCACCAGGATAGGATTGCATAAAGAGAATAAAAAATGAAAATAATAAAAATAAATAAAATAATGAAATAAAAATTACTGAAGTCAACTTTTGAATGTGACTTTAAAGATTCTCTCTCTCTCTCTCTCTCTCTCTCTCTCTCTCTCTCTCTCTCTCTCTCTCTCTCTCTCTCTCTCTCTCTCTCTCTCTCTCTCTCTCTCTCTCTCTCTCTCTCTCTCTCTCTCTCTCACACACACACACACACACACACACACACACACACACACACACACACACACACACACACACACACACACACACACACACACACACACACACACACACACACACACACACACACACATCCTCCTCCTCCCTGCATACCTCCCCCTCTCTCCTCTCTCTGCCCCTTCACATACCCTGCTGCACATCACCCTTCACCCTTCACCCTTCACCCTATCACCCTTCCAGTCCATGTGCTCCTTCCAGGCCCCCCTCCCCTCTCGCCCTTCCAGTTTCCAGGCAGTGCGAGGGCCAAAGTAAACAGAGATGACTTTTGGAATGTGGGGATCTGGTGCTTGCCTTTGTTGTGTTGCAAGTGGGAGGAGGAGGAGGAGGAGGAGGAGGAGGAGGAGGAGGAGGAGGAGGAGGAGGAGAAAAAGGATTAGAGGATGTAGAGCACGAGAAGGAGGAGCAGAAGGAGAAGAAAAAGAAGTAGGAGGATGAGGAGAAAGAGAGAAAGGAAAATGATTAGATGAAAAGGTGGAGGAGAAAAAGGATTGGAATAGGAGGAAGTGGTGGTGATGGTGGTGGTGGTGGTGGTGGTGGTGGTGGATGAGAAGAAGAAGAAAGATGAAGAGTAGGAGAAAAAAAGATTAGATGAGGAAGAAAATGAAGAAAACAATTGCAATAGAAGTAGTAGTAATAGTAGTAGTAGTAGTAGTAGTAGTAGTAGTAGTCGGAGGAGCAGGAAGAGGAAGAGTAAGAGGGGCAGGAGAAGTAAAAGGATTAGAGGAGGTGGAGAAGAAAAGGATTAGAGGAGAAGGAGGAGGAGAAGGAGGAGGAGGATAAGAACGATTCAAAAGACTTGAAGGAAGGATGCAAATTGGGATTTCAGGAAGAAGAGGAAGAGGAAGAAGAAGAAGAAGAAGAAGAAGAAGAAGAAGAAGAAGAAGAAGAAGAAGAGAGAAAAGACCTTTGAATTTTTAGGAAAAGGTTAAAGGAAGAATGAAAAAAAAATGAGCAATAAAAAGGAAGAGGAGGAGAGGAAAAATTTTGGAATAAGAGAGAAAGATTAGGGAAAGAGGAAGAAGAGAGAGATAGAAGAGGAGAAGAAGAAGAAGAGAGAAATATCCGTGAGTTTAAGTTAGTTTTAATATAAGAAGGAAAGGGGAAAATTGCAGAGGAGTAGGAGGAGGAAGAAGAAGGGGAGAAGGAGGAGAAGGAAGAAGAAGGAAAAGAGGACGAGGAGATAAAAGACTATAAGTTTGAAGAAAAAGGTAAAAGAAAAGGAGAAGGAGGAAGAGGAGGAGAAAGAAGAGGAGGAAGGAAAGGAAGGAAGGAAAAGAGGAAAAAAATCTGTTTGGGGAAAGGATAGAAATGATGAGGGAGTGAGGAAATGTTTATAGAAGGAGAAGGAGGAGGAGGAGATGAGGAAGAGGAGGAAGGAAAATATCTTTGGGTGTTACAGCAAGAAGGGAAATAAGAAACTGAAAAAAAGGAAAAGGAAAAAAAGACGTTTGAATAAAAAAAAGATGAAATAAAGATGAAAAAAAAGATGAGGAGAAGGAGAAAGAAGAGGAGAAAAAAATACATGCTTGAGAAAAAAATTAAAATAAACAAGAAAAGAGATGGAAGAAAATGATTAAAGGAATAGGAGGAGGAGGAGGAAGAGAGAAGGGACATGTGGGTTAGAGGAAAGGAAGAGGAGGAGGAGGAGGAGGAGGAGGAAGAAAGCAAGAGTTGTGAGTTAATAGGAAAAAGGGAAAGTTTGTTGATAATAAGTCATATTTTTGCATTATATATATTTGTTACGTGGTGAAGGTTGGTGGGCGTGACCAGAGAGAGAGAGAGAGAGAGAGAGAGAGAGAGAGAGAGAGAGAGAGAGAGAGAGCCAACCTTGGGTATATGTGTTATTACTGACAGGGAAAAGAATGAGAGGAAATAAAAAAAAAGAAAAGAAAACACGTTTGTAATTATGGAAGAAGAAGACGTGAAGGAGGAGGAGGAGGAGGAGGAGGAGGAAGAGGTGAAAGAGAAAACTACCAGCCAAGTGATAATGAGTACACCTGGACGTGTAAATTGAAGGTGAAAGTGACGCAAATGTGGCGGAGGAGTAGGAGGAGGAGGAGGAGGAGGAGGAGGAGGAGGAGGAGGAAGAGGGAAAAATTGTAACGGTATGAAACGAAGAAGGAAGAATGCATTAAGAAAGACAAGATTATGATGTAAGTGATGGTGAAGAGGAAAGAAGAAGATTTGTCAGTAAACACATCTAGAAAAAAATGAAGAAGAAAAAGAAGAAAAAAAGAAGAAATTAGAGCATAAGGAAAGATAAGATTATGATTTTAAAGAAGACGAGAGAAGATCAACAACAACAACAACAACAACAACAACAACAACAACAACAACAACAACAACAACAACAAAGAAGAAGAAAGGGAAAGAGAAGAAGAGCATAAGCGTAACGACAAATAATAATAATTTTAACATGACGTAACAAGAGAAAAAAAAAAGAGGAAAAACAAAATGACAAAATACTAAGACCAAGCGAAGGAAGAAGGGAACAAAGAGAAGAAGGGGAAGGAGGAGGAGAAAGAAAAGAAAAGAGAACAGAGAGAGGGGAGAGAGAAAGGAGAGAGAAAAAAAAAGAAACGAAATGCTACAAATAGAGAGAGAGAGAGAGAGAGAGAGAGAGAGAGAGAGAGAGAGAGAGAGAGAGAGAGAGAGAGAGAGAGAGAGAGAGAGAGAGAGAGATCTGAATTCACGCCTGAAGGAAAGATTGGAGGAGGGAGGGAGGGAGAGATTAGAGAAGAGAGGAAGGAGGGAGGGAGGAAAGGAGGAAAGGAATGGAGGAGAGGAGAAAGGGAGGGAGAGAGGGAATGGGGAATATTATCCGCAGCAGAGAGAGAGAGAGAGAGAGAGAGAGAGAGAGAGAGAGAGAGAGAGAGAGAGAGAGAGAGAGAGAGAGAGAGAGAGAGAGGTCAGAAAAATATGAATTGGAACCAAAATTATTTAAGAGGAAAATGAAGGATTATAATGGCCCGGAGGAGGAGGAGGAGGAGGAGGAGGAGGAGGAGGAGGAGGAGGAGGAGGAGGAGGAGGAGAAGGAGAGACAGAAGTGGAGAAAAGTGGGCAGAAAAACAAGGCAATAAAAGAGGAATAGAAAGGAAAAGTTTTAGAAGAGGAGGAAGAGGAAGAGGAAGAGGAGGAGGAGAAGAAGAAGGAGGAGGAATAACACGCATTAAAGAACACTAAATGAAGCGAAACGAAGCATAGAAATAGGAAATAAACAAATGATGAACAGGAGATAGGAACAAAATAACTCTCTCTCTCTCTCTCTCTCTCTCTCTCTCTCTCTCTCTCTCTCTCTCTCTCTCTCTCTCTCTCTCTCTCTCTCTCTCATACACAAGACTAAGCCTACTCGATATTATTATTATTATTATTATTATTATTATTATTATTATTATTATTATTATTATTATTATTATTTTATAGGCATTGAAAACCTTTCCTTATTTATTTTGTTGTTTACTTTATTTATTTATTTATTTATGTATTTACTTATTTATTTTACAAGTATATGCATTCACCATTTTCTTCTCCACTGTTCTTTTTCTGTATTATTTTCTTTCGATTCTTATTTATTTATTTTTTTAACTATCTCTTCTCTTTTCTTAAATTTTCATCCCTTTCTTCATTTCATTCATAAACTTTTGGAAGCAGCACGTGGGAGGAAAAATATAAACACACGAGAAAAATATTAAAGAGAGAGAGAGAGAGAGAGAGAGAGAGAGAGAGAGAGAGAGAGAGAGAGAGAGAGAGAGAGAGAGAGAGAGTTAAAGCCAATGGTCAAAAAATAAATTAGAAGGAAAGAAAAAAAATTGTGAAAGGAAGGAGGGACAGGAAAAGATGAACGTTATGAGGAAAAAAGGGAAAGAAAAAAGG